>NC_045975.1:45894997-45902497 GCF_010909765.2 Amblyraja radiata
TTCCACACCACTGCTTGGAAGTATGCCGCGCATGCGCGCTGAGCGGGTTCTTCACGTAATCCCCCATCGTAACTCCTCATAAAATACAGATCAAACTTCAAACTGGTAAGTTCTCGTTTAATCTTACTATTATACTGTACTGCAGGAGGCTGAGGGGTGATTTTATAGAGATGTATAAATTCAAGAGAGGAATAGATCGGGTAGATGCACAGAGGCTCTTGCCCAGAGGAGTGGAATCGAGAACTAAAGGACATAGTTGAAGGGGAAAAGATTTAATAGGAATCTGAGGGATAACTTTTTCCCACAAAAGGGTGTATGGAACTAGCTGCCAGAGGAGGCAGTTGAGGCAGGGACCATCCCAACATTTAAGAAACTAACAGGTACATGGAAAGGACAGGTTTGGAGGGATATGGACCAAACACGGGCACGGGACATGCTGGGACATGTTGGCGATGTGGGCAAGTTGGGCCGAAGGGCCTGTTTCCACACTGTATCATTCTATGAGTCTATGATCAGCAATCACTTGTACACTAGTTCTATCTTACACACTAGGGGCAATTTACAGAAGCCAATTAACCTGCATATCTGGGATGTGGGAGGAAACTGGAGCACCTGGAGAAAACCCATGCTGTCACAGGGAGAATGTACAAAATACACACACAGACAGCATCCGAGGTCAGGATCGAACTGGGCTGTCACTTGAGGCAGCAGCTCTCCCTGCTGTGCTGCACTGTATACTTACTTCCTTCAACTTTCAATAGTGTGTAGGGAGTGGATGAGAAAGCGGGTTAACGTAGAACTCGTGTGAATGGGTGATTGACGGTTGGCATCAACTTGGTGGGTGGAAAGAAATGTTTCCATGCTGTATCTCTAAACTAAACTAAATTTACCTGTGACAATTACTCAGTAACTCATTCCCTGGTTATCTCATCCCTTCCCACGCAATCCCTAGCTTTCTTCCCCTGCAACCGCAGGGAGATGCAACACCTGTCTCTACACCTCATTCCCTGACTCAGTCCAGGGACCACGGCAGTCCTTTCAGGTGAGGCAGCGGTTCACTTGCACATCCTCCAACCTCATCTACTGTATCCGTTGATCAAGTTGTGAACTCTTATTCATTGGCGAGACCAACATAGACTGGGCGATCGTTTCGCTGAACACCTTCACTCAGCCCGACTGAAACCTACCTGATCTCCCAGTTGCTGGACACGTTACTGCTCCTTTCCATTCCGACATAGACCTTTCTGTCCTAGGATTCCTCCATTGTCGGAGTGAGGCTAAACGCAAATTGGAGGAACAGCATCCCATATTTCCTTGGGTATTCAGTGGTATGAATTTTGATTTCTCTAATTTCAAGAAACCCTTGCAACCCCTCTCTCTCTGTCCTTCCCCCACCCAAGTCGTTGCACTCGCTTCAAAGTCATCTTGATGAGTCTCATTGTGTTGTAACTCTTCACATTGCTTACAGCTAATACTTTCCTTTAGCATTGTCACTTTATTCATATTTTTTATTCATTTCTTCTCTATCTCTCTATATTATCATCTATTTCTCTCGTTACCCTCTGAAGAAAGGTCTCCACCCGAATCGTCACCTGCTCCTTTTTTCCAGAGATGCTGTTTGACACAAAATGCTGGAGTAACTACATTGAATTACTCCAGCTTTTTGTGTCTATCTTCAGTTTAAACCAGCATCTGCAGTTCCTTCATACACACTCTGTCTTACCCGCTGAGTCACTTTTTGTGTCTATTCTTGGATTAAGCCAGCATCTGCAGTTCCTTCTGACACATTTTGTCTATGAGATCAACCTTCATCCTCCTGCGCTCCAAGGAATAGTCCCATCCTGCTCAACACCTCCCGATAGTTCAGATCCTCGAGTACAGGCATCATCCTCGTAAATCCTCTCTATATCCTTTCCAGCTTACAACATATTTCGTGTTCACATTCTTTATTTCAATTTCACACAATTTCATTCACACTCTTCAGCAAATGTGAATTATGCAACAAGACATAAACAGCAATTAGACATCGACTAGTGAATAGCAAGTGCCATTTGCACAATAAAATAGACCAGGCCAATAATCACTCCAAGAACAGGGAATGTAATCATTACATTTTGTCAATGAACGGCATTACCACCATTGATTTCCCTACCATCATGGATATCACCATGGACAAGAAACTTAACCCATATAAATACTATAGGCACAAGAGCAGGCCAGAGGCTGTGGTGAATCATGCACCTCCTGATTACTGTGAAGGCGTCTTCATTATTTACAATGCACATTAGGATACTTGCATGGATGAGTGCAGCACTAACAGCTCTGTCCTCTGTTAAATGCAGACTTTCAGAGGATCATGCACAACCTTACAAAGGTCAGTCCTAACAGAATAGAATTTCAATTATCGAAGTGACTGTTAACTATTTCAAGCTAACTTAGGGGGCCTCAAGGCAAACAAATCTTAGGGTCTTCCTGTGAAATTTCACAGAGTTAGCAACATTCTTCCTTGCTAAAGCACAGCGAGTGTATGCACAGCTCCTCTCGTGACTAGAATCACATTCACGGTGCCTACACTGGCTGTTCAATGATTAATAATAACTTCACAGCTTAGGAGTTTAGGTTTAGTTTTATTGTTGTCATGTGTACTGAGGTACATTGAAAAGCTTCTTGTTTTTTCTTTGTCTTCATCCGTTTCTTTTCCATAGATTTCAGGGTAATCAGGAACAGAAATCTTATCAAGATGACTGAAATCCTTTCATCATAAATTGTTGTTTTTGAAGGTATCACAAAACTGTAGCCCAAGGATGGTGAATCGGTGAAAATCGCTACAGATGGCAGTGGAGGCCAAGTCTTTGGGTATTTTTAAAGCAGAGATTAACAGGTTCTTGATTAGTAAATGTGTAAAAGGTTACGGGATGAAGGCAGGGAGAGAGTGAAAGATGTATCAACCAGGATTGAATGGCGGAGTGGAATTGATGGGCCAAATGGCCTAATTCTGCTCCCATATGTATGAACCCTGGGAAGTAGCCAAATCTGAGAGAGTTATTAAAGGAGATGGCACGTATATATAAGGCTTCACAGCTTTAATAGATATTTTACTGTCCTCCTGACTGAGAGGACTATAAAACAGTTCATATGCATTACCGAATTTACAAAATGCTGCCGTAACTCAGCGGGACAGGCAGCATCTCTGAACAGAAGGAAGGGGAGATGTTTCGTTTCGAGACCCTTCTTCGGACTTCTTCTTCTTCATATGCATTACCCATGGTTTTATTTTCAATCCAAGTAGCTGGTGGGAAATAAGTGGATAGAAACCTGGGGAAAATTGCCAGTAGTTTTGATTGCCTTAATGAATGAAGCCATGATAACAAACTATTTTTCAATGAGAATGTTACGAGCATTTTCCAGGAGTTCAAGGAAATGCAGTGTCTCATTAATAAAGACGTATAGGAAAAAATCAGTCTTTTCTTTCAAATGTACACATGATAACAATACATATGCTATTATTAACATTCATCCATGATTTTGCAGGCCATAAATTTGAATAATTTATGCAAATTATTAATCAGTCAATATTTGATTGGAAGAGCATACATAGATACATACATAGAAAATAGGTGCAGGAGTAGGCCATTCGGCCCTTCGAGCCTGCACCGCCATTTAATATGATCATGGCTGATCATCCAACTCAGTATCCCGTACCTGCCTTCTCTCCATACCCCTGATCCCTTAGCCACAAGGGCCACATCTAACTCCCTCTTAAATATAGCCAATGAACTGGCCTCAACTACCCTCTGTGGCAGAGAGATCCAGAGATTCACCACTCTCTGTGTGAAAAAGTTTCTTCTCATCTCGGTCCTAAAGGATTTCCCCCTTATCCTTAAGCTGTGACCCCTTGTCCTGGACTTCCCCAACATCGGGAACAATCTTCCTGCATCTAGCCTGTCCAACCCCATAAGAATTTTGTACGTTTCTATAAGATCCCCTCTCAATCTCCTAAATTCTAGCGAGTATAAGCCAAGTCTACCCAGTCTTTCTTCATATGAAAGTCCTGACATCCCAGGAATCAGTCTGGTGAACCTTCTCTGCACTCCCTCTATGGCTATAATGTCCTTCCTCAGCATAAAACAGTTAAACAGCCCAAAGTTAATTTCAGCTATATTAATCCCAAAATTCTGGTAATGTCTCCAATCTTTATGTTATCTGAAATTACTGGCAACCAAATACTGAAATTAAAAATGTTAAATGTTACAAATTATAAATTTGTTTCAGCAAAGAAACAGAATCCTCCTCTTCTTCTACAA
Organism: Amblyraja radiata; assembly: GCF_010909765.2. Classification (NCBI taxonomy): domain Eukaryota; kingdom Metazoa; phylum Chordata; class Chondrichthyes; order Rajiformes; family Rajidae; genus Amblyraja; species Amblyraja radiata. The sequence goes on from NC_045975.1 coordinate 45,899,302, forward strand.
TGTTTCTACTCTTTTCTCCTTGAATATTTACCTGGCTTTCCCTTGAATGCATATATACTGCTGGGTGACTGTAAAGTATCTAAAGTTATGTGAAGTAAAGAGGCAAAGATAACATAGACAGTCAGAAGCTTTTTCTGTCAGTGGAAAAGACTAGAGGTTGAGGGAAACAATGTTTAAAGGGGATGTGCTGAACAAGTTTTTTACACAAAGAATGGTGGGTGCCTTGAACACACTGCCGGGGTGGTGTGGAGGCAGATATGATAATAGTATGGAGGATGTTTTTAGATAAACACGTGGATATGTAGAGAATGGAGGCCTATGGATCATGTACTTATTTATTCCACTTTTTCTGCAAGGACATGACAACTAATTAAACAGAAAGTTCTCTGAAAGGCAGTTGTGTATGCCATTGTGTAAATTCTACAATTTATTCCTTCATCAAAGGGATCAACAGGTTTTAAATTCTCTGCAGACAAATTCAATTCAAGGTTAATTCAAGATCAGAACTATACTACCTATACAATTCGGGGAACGGTTGTATTTTGTCTACAAATTAGTAATAAAGTGCCACCAAATGGTACTTTATTCGAGTTGACTGTGCCTGAACCCCTCTGTCGGTGGATTACCAGCTTCCTGACAGACAGGAAGCAGCATGTGAGGCTGGGAAAACACATCTCGGACCCGCAAACGCTCAGCATAGGAGCACCGCAAGGCTGCGTACTCTCTCCTCTCCTCTACACTCTCAACACCAACGACTGCACACCTGTCAAGCTTCTCAAGCTTGCGGACGACACAACCCTGATTGTAGTGATCCAGGATGGGGAGGAATCTGCCTACAGACAGGAAGTGTCACAGCTGGCGTCCTGGTGCCATCACAACAACCTAGAGCTCAATGCTCTTAAGACAGTGGAATTGATTGTAGACTTTAGGAGAGCTCCCCCTCCCCTCACCCCACTCACCATCAACAACACCACAGTCACATCTGTGGAGTATTTTAAGTTCCTGGGAACCATCATCTCTAGGAACCTTAAGTGGGGGGCTACCATCAAATCCACAGTCAAAAAGGCACAACAGAGGATGTACTTCCTACGGCAGCTGAGGAAACACAATCTGCCACAGGTAATGATGGTCCAATTCTACACGGCCATCGTAGAGTCTTCTTCATCATGGTCTGGTTTGGCTCAGCCACCAAGCACGACACCTGGAGGCTGCAGCAAATCGTCCGATCAGCAGAGAAGGTTATAATAATAATAATAGTAATAATAATAATAATAATATCTTTTATTGTCATTGCACATAAGCGCAACGAGATTTGGTATGCAGCTTCCATCCGATGTCATAACTTAAATAACTAATACAATTTAGATTTAGATACCCTGCGCACATGGTTTATAAGAAGAACATTACAACAGTAAAATAGTCAAAACAGTTCAAACAGACTAAAGTGCAGATGTGTCTGTGCGACGCGACCATCGACAGTCCAAGGGTCCATGGCGTCCACATCTACAGTTCAGTATAAATTGCTCTAATCGCCGATGTTGACAACTCAACCTGTCTTTCTTCAGGTTCCCCAACATCAAAGAAAGGTGAGGAAATATTATTGTTTTCTGTCGACATTATTTTGTCCTGAAAATTTTATTTTTTGTTCCCCTATCAACACTCATTCGGACGACAGATGGCACAATGGGCTAAGTGTTCGGCTGGCAACCTGAAGGTGGCCGGTTCGAATCCGGCTTGGAGTGTTGTACTGTCGTTGTGTCCTTGGGCAAGACACTTCACCTACCTTCGCCTGGGACTAGAGACGGAAATTAGCTACTGATTGGCTACAATCTCGCATATTTACATGCAAATGTTCATTAATATGCACTGTCCCTATAAACAAATTATTATTATTATTATTATTATTACTAGGGTTGTTGGTACATTAGAAAGTTAATAGATTTTTTTTAATAGATCTAAAATTACCACAATAATAAAGTCAGCAATTTTTGTTCTTCTGTACATTTAGTTTTTGTTTCTGTACGGCAGGAGTCTCCAAAATAAGGTCCAGAGGGGGAGAGAGAGAGATAGAGAGAGATAGAGAGAGAAGGGGCAGAGAGAGAGATGGGGAGAGAGGACACATCACACCCATCACGAGATTTTAACCTCAGATTCGAGTCGTGGAGCGCAGCGGCCCGGGGCAGCTCTTAGTGTAGTTACCGATTAGATCCCTCGAATTGTCAGAGCCGAGACATCGCTGGGCCACTGTGAAGAAGGGTACAATGGTGCGGTGCGGGGTTCGGCGGCTGTCAGAATGGGGCGGCTGTACGTTTTAACGTGCCATCGTTCCTCTCTCTCCCCCCTTCTCTCTCCCCATCTCTCTCTGCCCCTTCTCTCTCTCTCTCTCTCTCTCCCTCTCTCCCTGTCTCTCTCTGCCGCTTCTCTCTCTCTCCTCTCTCCCTGTCTCTCTCTATCTCGGTCTCTGCCCCATCTGCCTTTCTCTCACTTCCTCCCCTCTCTCTCAGTCTGTCTCTGCCTGAGAGTTGGCAGCCCTGTCTTAGGTCCAAAAGAGGATAGAAAGAAAATTATTTAAATGGTCTACATTAGAAGTTTTAAATAAGCTCTTCAACATTGAAGGTAAATTGACATATTAGTGGCAAAATGCATCTTCAATATACAGGTCTCTCCCCACAACCGAACAATTGCACTTAAATGATATATCATTCATTCTGCAGATATGTAGTTATAACTACATTTTTTCCTTCTTAGTTAATCCAATATGAGATTTTCTGTAATTTCAGATGTCGACAGCGGGTCCAGAATACTCGTCGACAAGATCTCCTCCACCAAACTCTGGTGCACTTGTCAACCACCTGCTGTCTTTGTTCTGAACACTGAACTTGACTAGTTTTCCAACAGGCAGACCAATGAGAGGCTAAATTGCAATGCAGTTCCAACGCTATTTGACATCCTGAACACGCCAAAATTCTGTTTTCCCAACGCAGGTTACTCAAGAGGAAGTATGAGAACCTCCCGTTAGCCACACAAAATTGTGCAAATGACGATTATTTAATATTGTATATAAATTGGAAATTTTGTTCTTTGGGGTAAGCAAGGGGTGGGGCTATCGTTGTCTGAAATATGTTAAATTTTACATCACTTTCAAAACACTGCAACCCCCTGTATATGTCGTGCACAAAATGATGTGAATTATGTA
>NC_045975.1:46300771-46407716 GCF_010909765.2 Amblyraja radiata
CAACCCTCCCTCCCCCTCTCCCTTCTCTCTCCATCCTATCTCTCCCCCTTTCTTTCCCCTCTCGATCTCCCTTCTCTTTCTCCCCCCTCTCTCTCCCCTCTCTCAACCTCTCTCCCTCTCTCCCCCTCTCCCCCCCCCCTCCCTCTCTCCCCCTATCTCTAGCTATCAGACAGTAAGCCGGACATTTTCCGTGACTTTGGTCTGTCTGTGACGGAGCAATGGACGGATGAGATGGTGGAGTCCGTGTTCCATGAGATGAACGCACGGGCCGACAGCGCAGAGAGTGTGTCAAAGTCCCCCGGTACCCACACTACACGGGGTGAGAGAGAGAGAGAGAGAGAGAGAGGGGAGAGAAAGAGGGGGGGGGGGGAGAGGTGGAGAGATGGAGAGATGAGGGAGGGAGAGGGCAGTGCACCATAGGCTCACGAGATTGATCCCTGGGATGGCGGGAATGTCATATGAGGAAAGATTGAAAAGACTAGGCTTGTATTCACTGGAGTTTAGAAGGATGAGGGGTAATTCTTGTAGAAACATATAAAATTATAAAAGGACTGGACAAGCTAGATGCAGGAAAAAATTTCCCAATGTTGGGCGAGTCCAGAACCAGGGGCCACAGTCTTAGAATAAAGGGGAGGTCATTTAAGACTGAGGTGAGAAAAAACTTTTTCACCCAGAGTTGTGAATTTATGGAATTCCCTGCCACAGAGGGCAGTGGAGGCCAAGTCACTGGATGGATTTAAGAGAGAGTTAGATAGAGCTCTAGGGGCTAGTGGAGTCAAGGGATATGGGGAGAAGGCAGGCACGGGTTATTGATTGGGGACGATCAGCCATGATCACAATGAATGATGGTGCTGGCTCGAAGGGCCGAATGGCCTCCTCCTGCACCTATTGTCTATGTTTCTATTTTTCTGTGAGGGGGATGATAGGGGGAGAGTGAGTGACGGGGGGAAGAGACAGGGGGAGAGAGAGGAGAGACAGAGGGAGAGGGTGAGAGAGGGGGGAGAGGGGGAGTGAGAAAAATGATCTGGATGAAGGGGTGGTAAATTGGATTAGTAAGTATGCAGATGATACCAAGATAGGGGGTGTTGTGGATAATGAAGAGGATTTCCAAAGTCTACAGAGTGATTTAGGCCATTTGGAAAAATGGGCTGAAAGATGGCAGATGGAGTTTAATGCTGATAAATGTGAGGTGTTACACCTTGGCAGGACAAATCAAAATAGGACGTACATAATAAATGGTAGGGAATTGAAGAATACAGTTGAACAGAGGGATCTGGGAATAACCGTGCATAGTTCCTTGAAGGTGGAATCTCATATAGATAGGGTGGTAAAGAAAGCTTTTGGTATGCTAGCCTTTATAAATCAGAGCATTGAGTATAGAAGCTGGGATGTAATGTTAAAATTGTACAAGACATTGGTGAGACCAAATCTGGAGTATGGTGTACAATTTTGGTCGCCCAATTATAGGAAGGATGTCAACAAAATAGAGAGAGTACAGAGGAGATTTACTAGAATGTTGCCTGGGTTTCAACAAATAAGTTACAGAGATAGGTTGAATAAGTTAGGTCTTTATTCTCTGGAGCGCAGAAGGTTAAGGGGGGACTTGATAGAGGTCTTTAAAATGATGAGAGGGATAGACAGAGTTGATGTGGACAAGCTTTTCCCTTTGAGAATAGGGAAGATTCAAACAAGAGGACATGACTTCAGAATTAAGGGACACAAGTTTAGGGGTAACATGAGGGGGAACTTCTTTACTCAGAGAGTGGTAGCGGTGTGGAATGAGCTTCCAGTGGAAGTGGTGGCGGCAGGTTCGTTGGTATCATTTAAGAATAAATTGGATAGGCATATGGATGAGAAAGGAATGGAGGGTTATGGTATGAGTGCAGGCAGGTGGGACTAAGGGAAAAAAATTGTTCGGCGCGGACTTGTAGGGCCGAGATGGCCTGTTTCTGTGCTGTAATTGTTATATGGTTATATGGTTAAAGAGAGGCGGGTTGAAATAGAGGGGCAGAGAGAGAGGGTGAGAGGGGGAGGGGGTGGGAGAGGGGGAGTTAGAAAGCGGGGAGAGATGGAAGGGGAATGAGAGGAAGGGGGGTGGAGGGGAAAGGAGTGAGGGATGGGTAGAGAGAGGGTGGGGAGTGAGAAGGGGTAGAGAGAAAGGAGGAAGGGGGAGAGGGAGGGGAGAGAGAGAGAGAGAGAGGAGGGAAGTTGGTGGATGGATAGATGGATAGAGCGAGGGAAAGGTTGAATGTGGGACAGAGTGGTCACGAATGAATATGGAAAGGGGGGAGGGAGATAGTGGGTGAGTGTGAGTGAATTGATGAACAAATTGATGACTCAATGGATGGAGTTGACACTGAATGAGTGAGAGTGAGTGACAGAGGGAGAGGATGGATGGATGGATGAGTTAGTGAGTGAGTGAGTGGGTGAGTGAGTGAGTGAGTGAGTGTGCGTTGAGTGAGTGAGTGAGTGAGTGAGTGAGTGAGTGCGTTGAGTGAGTGAATGAGTGAGTGAGTGCGTTGAGTGAGTGAATGAGTGAGTGAGTGCGTTGAGTGAGTGAATGAGTGATGAAGGGATCGAAGAGCCGATGGATTTTGACAATGAATGAGTGTGAGGGAGGAAGGGAGATAGGTGGCGAATGGATGGATGGATGGATGGATGGATCAATGAACTAATTGATGAATTAATGGGGCTATGAATGGATGGAGCGAGTGACTGAATGAGGGAGGGAGGGAGAGGTAGTGCAATGAATTACTGAGGAAAGGAGGGAGGGAGTGATCGGTAGGGGAGGGCGAATAAGGGGAGGATAATGGGGAGGGGGGTGAGAGGGTGGGTGAATGGATGAGTCAGTGGGCCGATGGACGAATGGATGAATGGATGGAGTTGCCAATAAATGAGGGCGTGAGGGAGTGTGTGTGAATGAATGACACACAGATATAAACATAGAAAATAGGTGCAGGAGTAGGCCATTCGGCCCTTCGAGCCTGCAACGCCATTCAATATGATCATGGCTGATCATCCAACTCAGTATCCTGTACCTGCCTTCTCTCCATAGCCCCTGATCCCTTTAGCCACGAGGGCCACATCTAACTCCCTCTTAAATACAGCCAATGAACTGGCCTCAACTACCTTCTGTGGCAGAGAGTTCCAGAGATTCACCACTCTCTGTGTAAAAAATGTTTTTCTCATCTCGGTCCTAAAAGACTTCCCCCTTATCCTAAAACTGTGACCCCTTGTTCTGGACTTCCCCAACATCGGGAACAATCTTCCTGCATCTAGCCTGTCCAACCCCTTAAGAATTTTGTGAGTTTCTATAAGATCCCCCCTCAATCTTCTAAATTCTAGCGAGTACAAGCCGAGTCTATCCAGTCTTTCTTCATATGAAAGTCCTGACATCCCAGGAATCAGTCTGGTGAACCTTCTCTGTACTCCCTCTATGGCAAGAATGCCTTTCCTCAGATTAGGAGACCAAAGGAATGAATGAGTGGATGGATAGATGGGGCTATGAATGAATGGAGCGAGAGAGGGAGCGAATGAATGAGGGAGGGAGAGAGAGGAGTGGCGATGAATGAATGCAAGGAGAGAGGGAGGGAGAGGAGGCAGTCATTGTGATCCCACCCTCAACCTGCCCCTCCCTCTCTCTCTCTCTCCCCAGCGGCTCTGCCTTCCCTCTCCTGTCCCGTGTACGGTCTCGCTACTCTAAGCGAGGGGACGAGAGACGTGTCCTGTCACCTCTCCCTCCACCTTCACCCCCTCCGCCTAGAGTGGGGTCACCTCGGCAGCCAGAAGGTAAGTGAGTGAGGTAGGGAGAGAGGGAGAGAGAGGAGGAGGGAGGGAGTGGGAGAGAGGGAAGGAGAAGGGGCAGGGGAGAGAGTGGGTCCCAGTTTTACTAATCTCTCCCCCTTTCTCCCGCCTCTCTCTTCCCTCACTTTCTCCCCTCTCTGTCTCCCCCTTTCCCTCTTCTCTCACCCTCACCCCTTCTCTCTCCCCCTCTCCTTCTATCTCTCCCTTTCCCCCAACTTTCTCCCCACTCTCTCTCCCTCCCACTCTCTCTTCCCCTCTCTTCCTCGCTCTCTCTCCCTCTCTCACTCTCTCTATCCCCCCCCGATCACCCCCTCTCTCCCCTCCTGTCTCTAACAGAGCCACGTGCTGTTGTTGGGGGATATTCAGTCGATACAGAGAATGAGAATGAGAGACAGAGACGCTTTGGAGATCAGAGTTCGGGCCAAAGAACCTGTTGTTTTCCAGTTCGAGGTCAGCTTCTCTTTTGTTTTTACGTGTGTGCTTGTGTGCGCGTGCGTGTGTGTATACACAACAGAAACACACACAACAGAAAGTTATATATTATTACAGAAAGAATATATATAGAAAAAAATATTCCTATAGGGTGATTTCACTAAAGGTCACTGGAGCGTAGATCTGCACCCACGTGACCGAAAATTTTAACTGGAGTACATGCGTCACTTCCGGTACATGTCAGTGAATGGGAAAACACGCACTTTCACACCCGTTAAAAACATCGAAAACGGCCAGGTTTTGAGCTGCAATTTACTGTGCCAGTCGGGGTGACCGTGAGGAACAGCTACCTAAATTTACAGTCCAAAAAAAAGATAGAAACTAAGGTAAATTCAAGAGGGAGCTGAAGGTGTCAAAACGGCGGAAGTTGTTAGCGGACATTTGTCGTGGAGATTTAAAGATCGAAAATATCGGGAATTATCGCGTTTGCTCGCTGCATTTCATCAAAAGTAAGGCATTATTGACTTTTTATCTTTATTCATTTGTTATATGAAAAGTATTAAAAGTTAAAAATCCGCCAGTAAAATTGCAAAATCGCCCATGGTTCTCAGGTGGGTTTTAACATGCAAAATGAAAACGCTTCTGAAGCTCCATTTACCATTTAAATAATCGTAAACTATCAATGCGTTTTGAAATAAATTTTACTGAGATGCAAGCTGTCAGCTGTTAGTTGGACAAAAGCAGGACATTTCATAGAAACATAGAAATTAGGTGCAGGAGTAGGCCATTCGGCCCTTCGAGCCTGCACCGCCATTCAATATGATCATGGCTGATCATCCAACTCAGTATCCCGTACCTTCCTTCTCTCCATACCCTCTGATCCCCTTAGCCACAAGGGCCACATCTAACTCCCTCTTAAATATAGCCAATGAACTGGCCTCGACTACCCTCTGTGGCAGAGAGTTCCAGAGATTCACCACTCTCTGTGTGAAAACATTTCTTCTCATCTCGGTTTTAAAGGATTTCCCCCTTATCCTTAAGCTGTGACCCCGTGTCCTGGACTTCCCCAACATCGGGAGCAATCTTCCTGCATCTAGCCTGCCAACCCCTTAAGAATTTTGTAAGTTTCTATAAGATCCCCTCTCAATCTCCTAAATTCTAGAGAGTATAAACCAAGTCTATCCAGTCTTTCTTCATAAGACAGTCCTGACATCCCAGGAATCAGTCTGGTGAACCTTCTCCGTACTCCCTCTATGGCAATGTCCTTCCTCAGATTTGGAGACCAAAACTGTACGCAATACTCCAGGTGTGGTCTCACCAAGACCCTGTACAACTGCAGTAGAACCTCCCTGCTCCTATACTCAAATCCTTTTGCTATGAAAGCTAACATACCATTCGCTTTCTTCACTGCCTGCTGCACCTGCATGCCTACTTTCAATGACTGGTGTACCATGACACCCAGGTCTCGCTGCATCTCCCCTTTTCCTAATCGGCCACCATTTAGATAATAGTCTGCTTTCCTGTTTTTGCCACCAAAATGGATAACCTCACATTTATCCACATTACACTGCATCAGCCAAACATTTGCCCACTCACCCAGCCTATCCTAGTCACCTTGCAGTCTCCTAGCATCCTCCTCACAGCTAATCCTGCCCCCCAGCTTAGTGTCATCCGCAAACTTGGAGATATTGCCTTCAATTCCCTCATCCAGATCATTAATATATATAATTATTATTTGCCAAAATATATTTCTCAATGTTTCTTGTTTAAAGCCTGCACAATCACCCAAACTACTTATTTATTTATTTATTTATCATCTAATAACAGACAAGCCTGCAGCATGGAATGATGTCAACAATCCTGATTGGGCACCCACTGTGAGCAGGATAGACAATGTGCACAAGAACGCCATGCACGTGCAACAAGAAGAGAGTATTAAAGCAGATTTGGTTGCAGCTCAAGCATCTATAGCTCTGCAAGTTGATGGCGTTCTTGTGCACATTATAACCATATAACCATATAACAATTACAGCACGGAAACAGGCCATCTCGACCCCTCTAGTCCGTGCCGAACACATAATCTCCCCTAGTCCCATATACCTGCGCTCAGACCATAACCCTCCATTCCTTTCCCATCCACATTGTCTATCCTGCTCACAGTGGGTGCCCAATCAGGATTGTTGACATCATTCCATGCTGCAGGCTTGTCTGTTATTAGATGATAAATAAATAAATAAGTAGTTTGGGTGATTGTGCAGGCTTTAAACAAGAAACATTGAGAAATATATTTTGGCAAATAATTAAATGTCCTGCTTTTGTCCAACTAACAGCTGACAGCTTGCATCTCAGTAAAATGTATTTCAAAACGCATTGATAGTTTACGATTATTTAAATGGTAAATGGAGCTTCAGAAGCATTTTCATTTTGCATGTTAAAACCCACCTGAGAACCATGGGCGATTTTGCAATTTTACTGACGGATTTTTAACTTTTAATACTTTTCATATAACAAATAAATAAAGATAAAAAGTCAATAATGCCTTACTTTTGATGAAATGCAGCGAGCAAACGCGATAATTCCCGATATTTTCGATCTTTAAATCTCCACGACAAATGTCCGCTATCAACTTCCGCCGTTTTTACACCTTCAGCTCCCTCTTGAATTTACCTTAGTTTCTATCTTTTTTTTGGACTGTAAATTTAGGTAGCTGTTCCTCACGGTCACCCCGACTGGCACAGTAAATTGCAGCTCAAAAAACGTCCGGTTTCGATGTTTTTAACGGGTGTGAAAGTGCGTGTTTTCCCATTCACTAACATGTACCGGAAGTGACGCATGTACTCCAGTTAAAATTTTCGGTCACGTGGGTGCGGATCTACGCTCCAGTGACCTTTAGTGAAATCACCCTATATATGATCCATTTATAAGTGAAATGCACTCACTCGCGCACTTACTCACTCACTCAATCACATTCACTCACTCCCGTCACTCACTCACCCACTCACTCACTCCCGTCACTCACTCACTCCCGTCACTCACTCACCCACTCACTCGCGCACTCACTCACTTCCGTCACTCACCCACTCACTCACTTCCGTCATTCACTCACTTACTCACTCACTTCTGTCACTCACTCACTCACTCACCCACACTGCGATAAAATAAATTCTATCGTATCGTATCATTTTGGACTGAATGCTCGCATTGAGTAGTGTCTCTAAACTAAGGATAAACGATCCATTACAGACCAGCCCGGAGCTAGTGCAGTGGGAACGGGAGTTGACCAGACCGCCGGTAGATGCGCCAAGTCCGGAACAGCGATCCCGCTCCATCAGCGTTCATTTCTCTCCGGAAACCTGGCATCGAGAAGCTCCCGGATTCTCCAAAACATGAGAGGCAGGAGTGGAGCGGGTATCAATAAAGGATTGACTCAATCTGTCTGTGTGTCTCTCATTCATTCATTCATTCATTCATTCATTCATTCATTCATTCATTCATTCATCCACTCATTCATTCACGCTCATTCATTCACTCATTCATTCACTCACTCATTCACTCGTTCATTCATTCATTCACTCCATTCATTCATTCACTCGTTCACTCATTCAATCACTCATTCATTCACTCATTCAATCACTCGTTCATTCATTCACTCACTCATTCACTCATTTATTCATTCATTCACTCATTCATTCACTCATTTATTCATTCATTCACTCACTCATTCACTCTTACGTTCATCCGCACCCTCCCTCCCTCCCTCGCTCTCTAAACTTAAATTACACTAAACTAAATACTCTCACCCTCCCAGCCCTCCCCCTCTCTACACTAAACTAGACTAAAGACTAACATTTCTCTCTCCCTCCCTCTCTCTATCCTTCCCTCTATCTCGCTTCCCTCTCCATCTCTCCCTCCCTCCCTCTCTAAACTGAAATTAACTACAGTACATTACACTAAATTTCTCATTACATTAAAATCTCCCTCCATCCCTCTCTCTAAACTGAAACTACACTACTCTACACTAAACTAAATTAGACTAAAGACCCTCCTTCCCTCCATCCGTCCTCTCTCTTAAACTAAATCTGTGTGTGTATGTTCTTATCCTTATAACTATAAAACTCTGATCTTGTATGTGTGTGTGTGTGCATTTATTTGTTTGTGTGTTGTCACATCTTCTCGAAAAAACGACGCGCTAACGGTACAATATTTACATATTCTGGTAGAGATTTACCCCCTGGAGACCAAACACGCTTTATCTGAACATTTTCTGCTTTATTTCTTGTTATTTATGAAAATGTTCACAAATCCGATCAAACTTTGAAATCAAAAAGTATGTTTTTCGCTGATGACATTATAATGGACCCCCCTTCTCTCCCCCACCCATGCACCCCCTCTCCCCCTCCTCTGCACCCTCATCTACCCCCTTCCCCTCCCCCTCTCCACCCCCTTTTCCCCTCCCACCCCTACTGCCCCCTCCACCCTCTCCCCTATCTCTCCCCTCCCCCTCTTCCCACACCCTCTCTCACCAACCTCTCTTCCCCCTCCTCTCCCGCTTCCCCCCTCCCTCTCCCCACCTCCTCTGCTCCACCCTCTCTCCCTCGTTCCCTGCCCCCAATCTCTCCCCCTCTCCGTCTCTGCCCCTCTCCCTCTAACTCTGTCTCTCTCTCTCTGTATTCAGTATTTCCGTATACAGTATTTACTTTAATGTCATTTTAACTGTAATTACATACACAGATGAAACGAAAAAATGGTTTCTCAATCAGTTCCCATCAGTGCGGTTAATAGAAACAATAAATATATATAGCATTAAAAATTAAAATTACCATATCTAAAATAGGCCTAAAAATTCAGACCGAACAATGGCTTTGCTTTGACAGGTGCCTAGCTGTCAAAGTATGGGCGAGGTTAGATGTGTTGGTGTATGATATATAGGGAGGGGACACAGTCCGTTAACCAGTCTTATTGCCTGTGGAAAGAAGCTGGTTTTGCAGCTGATGCTCCTGTACCTCTTCCCAGATGGCAGAATGGAGAAGATGTGGTGTGATGGATGATGGGGGTCCTTGATAATGGAGATGGCTCTGCGGATGCTCCGCTTCTTATAGATCTCCAACAGGAAAGGGAGTGGAGCACCAATGATCCTACTGGCTGTCTTCACTATCCTGTTGTTGTTTTTGCTCATAAGCCTTGCAGCTCCCAAACCAGGAAGTGATGCCGTAGGTCAATATACTCTCGGTGGTGCCCCTGTAGAAGGTCCTTAGGTGAACAGTAGGGAGACCTGCTTTTCTTAGTCTCTAGAGAGGGTGGAGCCGCTGCTGAGCTCTTTTTATCAATGCTGTGGTGTTGGTCGTTGAGGTCAGGTCATCCGCCAGGTGAAGTCCCAAGAACTTCACACTGCTGACCCTCTCCACAGCAGCACCATCAATATGCAGCGGAGTGTGATGGTGTTTTCCAGCCCTCCTGAAATCGATCACCATTTCCTTAGTCTTTTCCACATTGAGGGTGAGATTGTGAGATCTGCACCACTCTGTAAGCAGCTCCACTTCCATCCTGTACGCCGACTCATTGTTGTCACTGATGAGACCCACCACTGTTGTGTCATCAGCGGAGTGGGGGGAGAGAGCGAGCGGTATCGGGGGAGAGGGGGGCGGTTGAGGGGGGGGGGGGGGGAAGAGTGCCGAAGGACTGTGGGGAGCGAAGGGGGGGGGTTGGATGGGTAGATTGAGAGAGCCGGACTGTGAGCGTGAGACTCTCTGCTCTTCCCCCCCCCCCCCCCCCCCCCGCCCTCTCTCTGTAAGCTGTCCCTCCTGTCACCTCACTCTGGCAATGGAGGAGGCCCAGCACAGAAAGATCGTGTGGGAATGGGAAGGGGAGTTAGAATGGTTGGCAACCGGTAGATCCAGCAGGCCTTGGCGGACCGAGTGCAAGTGTAGGGTGAAATGCATGCCTAGTCCAGATACAAAGAACAGCAGATGCTGTTTCACAAAAAGAGACACAATCTCCTGGAGTAACTTGCACCTGTGGAGAGCATGGACAGGTAACATTCTAGGTCTGGACCCTTCTTCAAACTGCTTGGTGTGGGGGTGAAGAAAGTTGGAAAGGAGAGGTTGGAGTGGCCGCCTTAGATTTCCTTCCCTCTACAGATGCGGCCTGACCCACTGATTTCCTCCACCGATTTAGAGGGAATGGACAGACGACGTTTTGAGTCAGGGCCCTTCTTCAGACTGATTAGGGAGGGTTGGAGAAGGAAGCTGGAAAAGAGAGATGGGGGCTGGACAAAGCCTGGCAAGTGATAGGTGGATACAAACTGCTGGAGTAACTCAGCGGGGCAGGCAGCATCTCTAGGGAGAATGAATGGGTGATGTTTCAGGTTGAGGCCCATCTTCAGAAGTGATAGGTGGATATAGGTGAGGGTGACACAAGAAACTGCAGATGCTGGAATCTTGAATAGAAAACAATTTAGTTAGATGCACAGAATCTCTTGCCCAGAGTGAGGGAATCGAGGACCAGAGGACATGGGTTCAAGGTGAAGGGGAAAAGATTTAATAGGAATCTGAGGGGTAACTTTTCAACAGAGGGTGGTGGGTGTATGGAACAAGCTGCCGGAGGAGGTAGTTGAGGCTGGGACTATCCCAAAGTTTAAGAAACAGTTATAGACAATTACATGGATAGGACAAGTTTGGGGGGCTATGGACCAAACGCAGGCAGGTGGGACTAGTGTAGCCGGGACATGTTGGTCGGTGTGGGCAAGTTGGGCCGAAGGTCCTGTTTCCACACTGTATCACTCTATGACTCTTACACAAAGTGCTGCAGTCAGACAGGATCTCTGGAGAACATGGATAGGTGATGTTTCACAGAGTGCTGGAGTAACTCAGCGGGTTAGGCAGCATCTGTGGAGAACATGGATAGGTGACATTTCACACAGTGCTGGAGTACTTGGCAGGTCAGGCAGCATCTGTGGAGAACATGGATAGGTGACATTTCGGATCGGGACCCTTCTTCAGACTGACACTATGTTAACAGATGAGGGGGTGATCGGCAGGTGAGTGAAGTAAGTGACAGAGGCGAGAGAAAATAAGGAGATAAAAGGATGTGAGATAAGGAGAGAGGAATGTATATGTGCAGCTTTAAGGGACGTTGGTCAGGTAGCATTTGGAGTATTGTGTACAGTTCTGGTCACTCCATTACAGGACTGATGTGGAGGCTTTGGGGAAGGTGCAGAGATGGTTAACCAAAATGGTTTAAAAACAAGGAACTGCAGATGCTGGTTTACAAAAAAGGACACAAAATGCCAGTGTAACTCAGCGGGACAGGCAGCATCTCTGGAGAGAAGGACTGGGTGACATTTCGGGTCGAGACTGAGGAGGGTCTCGACCAGAAATGTTACCTATTTCTTCCAGCATTTTGTGTCTACCTAAACAGAGCCTATCTGTCCACGTGGTGGTGTGCCAGCAGGCTGGAGGAACGGACAAAGGCCTTGCCACAGAGCGGGCAGGTGAAGGGGCGCTGGCCGGTGTGGATTTGCCGGTGCTCCAGCAGGTGGTCAAGGCGGGTGAAGCCCTTACCACAGGACGGGCAGGGTAAGGGACGCTCACCGCTGTGGGTACGCCGGTGCTGCCATAGGTCGGACATGCGGGTGAAACCCTTGCTACATTCAGCGCACACAAAGGGTCTCTCTCTGGTGTGTATCCGCTGGTGCTCCCGCAGCCCCCATTCTCTCTTATCACAGTTGAAGCAGCTGCTCACCGGCGTGGGCCCGCCGGTGTTGCCGCAACCCCCGCGAGCTGTCAAACGCCTCACCACAGTACGGGCAGTCGTAGGGCTGGCCACTGGTGTGCACGTGCTGGTGAGACACGACGTGCGAGGCCATGGCAAAGGGCTCACCACACACCTGGCTGGGGACGGGACGGTCTCTGGCGTGCACCCGCTGGTGGGACAGCAGTCTGGTGGAGCAGATGAAGCCCTTGCCGCACTGGGTACAGGTGTAGGGGCGCTCCCCGGTGTGGGTGCGCTTGTGCTTCAGCAGGCTGGTGGAGCTGATGAAGCCTTTCCCGCACTGAGCGCAGGTGTAGTGACGCTCGCCGGTGTGGGTGCGCTGGTGCCCCAGAAGGCTGCTGGAGTGGGTGAAGCCCTTGCCGCACTGGGCGCAGGTGTAGGGGCGCTCGCCGGTGTGGATGCCCTGGTGCTGCAGCAGGTTGCTGGATGTGATGAAGCCCTTGCCGCACTGGACACAGGTGTATGGGCGCTCGCTGGTGTGGGTGCGCTGGTGCACCAGCAGCCTGGTGGAGCTGGTGAAGCCCTTGCAGCACTGTGCGCAGGTGTAGAGGCACTCGCCGGTGTGGGTGCGCTGGTGCTCCAGCAGGCTGTCGGAGCGGGTGAAGCCCTTGCCGCACTGGGCACAGATGTAGGGACGCTCGCCGGTGTGGGTGCGCTGGTGCACCCGCAGCCTGGTGGAGTTGGTGAAGCCCTTGCCGCACTGGGCGCATGTGTAGGGACGCTCGCCGGTGTGGGTGTGCTGGTGCTGCAGCAGGTTCCTGGATTGGGTGAAGCCCTTGCCACACTGGGCACAGGTGTAGGGGTACTCGCCAGTGTGGGTGCGCTGGTGCTGCAGCAGGCTGTAAGAACGGGTGAAGCTCTTGCCGCACTGGGCACAGGTGTAGGGGCCCTTGACGGTGTGAGTGCGCTGGTGCTCCAACAGGCTGCTGGAGCGGGTGAAACCCTTGCCGCAGTTGCTGCAGGTGTAGGGGCGCTCCCCGGTGTGCAGGTGCCCGTGCGCCTTCAGTCTCGGCAACGACGTGAAGCCTTTGCCACAGTCGGAGCAAGTGAAGGGCCGCTCACTGCTGTGCATCCACTGGTGCTCCCGCAGCCTCGACAACTGGGCAAAGCTCTTGCCACAGGTGGAGCAGCCATAGGGCCTCTCGCCCATGTGCACTCGCTGGTGGACCTTCAGTTCACTTGGCGTCTTGAAGCTCTTGCCGCACTCCGTGCAGTCGAAGGGGCGTTCTCCTGTGTGAACCCGCTGGTGGACCTCCAGCTCGCTCGGGCACCGCCAGGGCTTGCCACACACATCGCACTCATAACGCTTCTCCTTGTTGTGCCGCGTCATGAGGTCCTCCACTGAAGCTCAGCCCCTCGAAGCCCAGCCTGCACACCAAGCAGATGGGGGGCTCACCGGCACCCTGGCCACCCTCAATGGCCGCTCACGTCCCCGTCCACAGCAACGGCTCCTAAACCCTGCAGGACGAGAACACAGAGGATCAACAAGCTGTCAACCAGGATATTACTAACGCGTGAACATTACTAGTGCTTGAAGAGGGGGGGGGGGGGGGTGGAGTGGGGGGATTGGGAGGTGAGTGGTGGGATGGGGGAGTGAGGGGGGGAAGGAGGGGAGAGGTGGTAAGGAGGCTAGGGCGGAAATGGGGGCGGGGATGAACACGGTGGAAGTGAGGGGAGGGGGAGAAGGGACGGGTTGTTGTGAGGGGTGAGGGAGTGTGAGGGGAGAGGAGGGGATGAGGAGGCAAGTCGGAGAGGGGGGGGGCGCGTTGACCTGGGAGGTGCTGAGCATCCGGCACTGTCGAGCCGCCTGCACATCTCCCCGTCCAGCGCCGTGACATCTGCCGCACACACGGCACGCACCACCTAATTCGAGGGGGACAGGCGGCACCGCACCGCCCAGGGGGTGTAAGGGGGGTGTAAGGGGGTGCCGAACATTCCTGAACCGTGTCGAGCCGCCCGCACCGCACCGTAACGTCAGACGCACGCACGGACGGCGTGTACAATCGGCGCCCTGGCGTCACTGCCCATCTGAGGAGGACTGTCGGCCCCACCCCTGCCATTACGCAGTCATGTGGGGGGTGGCATGCATCATGGGAAGAATGTCACACAGTGCTGGAGTCACTCAGCGGGTCGGGCAGCGTCTGTGGAGAGAAGGAATCCGTGACGTTTTTGGTCAAGACCCTTCTTCAGTGATGGGGGGGTAGAGAGATAAGGAAGTGTAAGGAGTTCAAGGAAAATGTGGAATAGATCATTGTTAGGTGGACAAAAATGCTGGAGAAACTCAGCGGGTGCAGCAGCATCTATGGAGCGAAGGAAATAGGCAACGTTTCGGGCCGAAACCCTCTTCAGACTGATGGGATCATTATTAGTTGGGAGAAGGTAACACAGACAATAGGTGCAGGAGTCGGCCATTCAAGCTAGCACCACCATTCAATATGATCACGGCTGATCATCCACAATCAGTACCCCGTTCCTACTTTCTCCCCATATCCCTCGATTCCTTTACCCTAAGAGCTAAATCTTGTACATCCGGCAGATAGAGATATAGAGATAGAGAGCAGAGAGAGGGAGGGAGAGGGAGAGGGAGGTGTGGAGGGATACACAGAGGGAGAGATAGATAGAGAATAATGGAGAGATAGAGGGAGAGAAAGATAGAGAGAGAGAAATAGAGAGAGATAGAGATAGATAGAGAGACAGATAGATTTAGAGACAGAAAGCGATAGATCGGGAGAGATAGAGAGAGGCAGACAGAGAGAGAGAGAGAGAGAGAGAGATTGATGGTCGTGTTGCGGCGGCGGGACCCGGCGCAGGCCCAGTCACTGTCTCCCGGGTGCGAGGCCGCGACCTGGACCCCCCGGCACTGAATCCCCCGCCCCCGCCCTGATCCACCGGAGCCTCTCACCCCGCCCGGCCCGGCCCGGGTCCCCACCCACTCACTCACTCACGGCTCACCCCGCCCGGCCCGGCCCGGGTCCCCACTCACTCACGGCTCACCCCGCCCGGCCCGGCCGCTGCCCGTTGCCCCGGAGACAGAGAGAGAGAGAGAGAGAGACCGCGCGCGCAGGGGCCTCAGCCCGGAAATGACGTCACGGTGGCCAAGATGGAGCCGACCCGCACTGGACCCTAAAGCGCCAGAGGATCTTTGTACTGGACGGTGAGAGAGGGAGGGAGAGAGAGAACAACATGGGGGGCGAGAAAGAGCGGGGAGAGAGGGAGGAAGGGAGAGGGAGAGACAGAGAGAGAGAGAGAGAGAGTGGGGAGAGAGAGGAATTGAGTAGAGAGAGATGTAGAGAGAGAGAGGAGCAGTGAGAGAAATAGAGGAGCGGTGAGAGAAGGGAGTTGGTGAGAGAGACAGGGGGAGGGGAGGAGAGAGAGTTCGGAGGAGAGAGGAAGAGAGGCTGAGAGGGGCAGGAATAAGGGGAGAAGTTCAGAGAGAGAGAGGAGACAGTCCAGGGAGGGAGGGAGGGAGGGAGGGGGCGAGAGTCTGGGGATGGAAAAGGGGTGAAGTGAGTAGCGGGGGGAGCAGGGAGCAAAGAGAGGGGGAAGGGATTAAAGGGGGAGTGGGTTTGGTGCCGAGGGGGATGATTTGGGGGGGAGGGGCAGGGAACTGGGGGGAGAGAGAGGGGTCAAGTGAGTCAAGGAAGGGGTAGGAGCCTGGTGGGGGTTCACACTGTTTTGGGGTGGGGAGGAGGGGGGAGGGAGCAAAGGGGGGTAAGGGGCAGGAGGCGGCAGCAGGGGTAAGGGGCAGGGAGCCACAGGGAGGAGGTCACATTGTTTAGGGGTGGGGAGGATATTGCAGTTTAGGAAGTCAAACCAGGGCAGGATATTCACTGTGAATGGCGGGGCGCTGGGGCAATAGACAAAAGACAATAGGTGCAGGAGTAGGCCATTTGGCCCTTTGAACCAGTACTGCCATTCAATGTGATCATGGCTGATCATCCCGAATCAGTACCCCGTTCCTGCCTTCTCCCCATATCGCTTGACTCCGCGATCTTTGAGAGCACTATCTAGCTCTCTCTTGAAAGTATCCAGAGAACCGGCCTCCACCTGAGGCAGAGAATTCTAAAGACTCACCACTCTCTCGTCTCCGTTCTAAATGGCTTACTCCTACTTCTTAAACTGTGGCCCCTGGTTCTGGACTCCCCCAACATCGGGAACATGTTTCCTGCCTCTAGCGTGTCCAATCCCTTAACAATCTTATATGTTTCAATAAGATACCCTCTCATCCTTCTAAACTCCAGAGTGTACAAGCCCAGCCGCTCCATTCTCTCAGCATATGACAGTCCCGCCATCCCGTACACTAGCACTATCCCACGCACATTAGGGACAATTTAGCTATTTTGCGGAGGCCGATTAATCTACAACCCTGAACGTCTTTGAAATGTTGGAGGAAGCCGGAGCACCCGGAGTAAAAATCCATGCAGGGCAAGGGGAGACACAGACAGCACCAGTAGTCAGGATCGACCCCGGTCTCTGGCGGTGAGGCAGCAACTGTACCGGTGCGCCAGTGTGCCGCGCAGAATTATGTAACGGTTTCCTCCGCCATAAACACACTCAATATGCGCTAGTAATGTCCTGTTTGCCAGGTTGTTGACCCGCTGTATTCCCCTCCTGCAGGGTTTAGGAGCCGTTGCTGTGGACGGAGAGACGGGGACGTGAGCGGCCATTGAGGGCAACCAGGGTGCCGGTGAGCTCCCCATCTGCTCGGTGTGCGGGCTGAGCTTCGAGGGACTGAGCTTCGGTGAGGACCTCATGACGGGGCACTACAAGGAGAAGCGTTATGAGTGCGATGTATGTGGCATGGCACGGCAGAGCCCGAGCCAGCTGGACACCCACCGGCGGGTGCACACGGGAGAACGCCCCTTCGACTGTTCGGAGTGCGGCAAGAGTTTCAAGACGGCGAATGTCCTGGAGGCCCACCGGCGAGTGCACACGGGCGAGAAGCCCTATGTCTGCTCCACATGCGGCAAGAGCTTTACCCAGTTGTCGGGGCTGTGGGAGCACCAGTCAGTGCACAGCAGTGAGCGGCCCTTCATCTGCTCCGACTGCGGCAAAGGCTTCAAGTCGTCCAAGGACCTGAAGGTGCACAGGCGGTTGCATTACGGGGAACGGCCCTACACCTGCAGTGACTGCGGCAAGAGCTTCTCCCAGTCCAGCGGCCTGCTGAAGCATCAGCGCACCCACACCGGCGAGCGCCCCTACACCTGTGCCCAGTGTGGCAAGGGCTTCACCCATTCCAGCACCCTGCTGAAGCACCAGCGCACCCACACCGGCGAGCGCCCCTACACCTGCGCCCAGTGCGGCAAGGGCTTCACCCAATCCAGCAACCTGCTGGTGCACCAGCGCACCCACACCGACGAGCGCCCCTACACCTGCGCCCACTGCGGCAAGGGCTTCACCCAATCCAGCAGCCTGCTGAAGCACCAGTGCACCCACACCGACGAGCGTACCTACACATGCGCCCAGCGCAGCAAGGGCTTCACCTGCTCCAGCCGGTGCACCCCGGCGACAGTCCCGTCCCCAGCCCGGTGTGTGGAGAGCACTTTGCCATGACCTCCCACGCCCTGTCTCACCAGCACGTGCACACCAGTGGCCAGCCCTACGACTGCCCGTACTGCGGTGTGGAGTTTGGCAGCTGAGTTTCACCCGCATGTCCAGCCTGTGGCAGCACCGGCGTACCCACAGCAGTGAGCGTCCCTTCCCCTGCCCGTCCTGTGGTAAGGGCTTCACCCGCCTTGACCACCTGCTGGAGCACCGGCGAGTCCACACCGGCCAGCGCCCCTTCATCTGCCCGCTCTGTGGCAAGGCCTTTGCCCGCTCCTCCAGCCTGCTGGCACACCGCCACGTGGATTGGCGCTGTTTAGGTAGACACAAAATGCTGGAAAAAATGGGTAACGTTTCTGGTCGTGACCCCGCTCAGTCTCGGCCCGAAATGTCACCCAGTCCTTCTCTCCAGAGATGCTGCCTGTCCCTCTGAGTTACTCCAGCATCATATGTCCTTTTTTGTAAATCAGCATCTGCAGTTCCTTGTTTTTAAACCATTCTGGTTAACCATCTCTGCACCTTCCCCAAATCCTCCACATCAGTCCTGTAATGGAGTGACCAGAACTGTATACAATACTCCAAATGCTACCTGACCAATGTCCCTTAAAGCTGCACATATACATTCCTCTCTCCTTATCTCACATCCTTTTATCTCCTTATTTTCTCTCGCCTCTGTCACTTACTTCACTCACCTGCCGATCACCCCCGCTTAACATATTGTCAGTCTGAAGAAGGGTCCTGACCCGAAATGTCACCGATCCATGTTCTCCACAGATGCTGCCTGACCCGCTGAGTTACTGCAGCACTCTGTGAAACGTCAACTATCCATGTTCTCCACAGATGCTGCCTGACCCGCTGAGTTACTCCAGCACTCTGTGAAACGTCACCTATCCATGTTCTCCACAGATGCTGCCTGACCTGCTGAGTTACTGCAGCACTTCGTGTTAGAGTCATAGAGTGATACAGTGTGGAAACAGGAACTTCGGCCCAACTTGCCCACACCGACCAACATGCCCGCCTACACTAGCCCCACCTGCCTGCGTTTGGTCCATATCCCTCCAAACTTGTCCTATCCATGTAATTGTCTATAACTGTTTCTTAAACGTTGGGATAGTCCCAGCCTCAACTACCTCCTCCAGCAGCAGCTTGTTCCATACACCCACCACCCTTTGTGTGAAAAAGTTACCCCTTAGATTCCTATTAAATCTTTTCCCCTTCACCTTGAACCCATGTCCTCTGGTCCTCGATTCCCTCGCTCTGGGCAAGAGATTCTGTGCATCAAACTAAATTGTGTTCCAAACAAGATTCCAGCATCTGCAGTTTATTGTGGCTCCCTCACCTATATCCACCTATCACTTCTGAAGAAGGGTCTCAACCTGAAACATCACCCATTCCTTCTCTCTAGAGATGCTGCCTGTCCCGCTGAGTTACTCCAGCATTTTGTATCCACCTATCACTTGCCAGGCTTTGTCCAGCCCCCATCTCTCTCTTCCAGCTTCCTTCCCCCATCCTCCCTAATCAGTCTGAAGAAGGGTCCTGACTCAAAACCTCATCTGTCCATTCCCTTTAAAGCAGTGGAGGAACCAGTCTGAAGAAGGGTTTCGGCCCAAAACGTCGCCTATTTCCTTCGCTCCATAGATGCTGCTGCACCCGCTGAGTTTCCCCAGCAATTTTGTGTACCTTCGATATTCCAGCATCTGCAGTTCCCTTTTGAACACGAGGAACTCAGTGGGTCAGGCCGCATCTGTAGAGGGAAGGGAATCTAAGGCGGCCACTCCCACCTCTCCTTTCCAACTGTCTCCACCCCCACACCAAGCAGTCTGAAGAAGGGTCCTGACCTAGAATGGTGCCTGTCCATGCTCTCCAGAGGTGCAAGTTACACCAGGAGATTGTGGCTCATTTTGTAAACCAGCATCTGCTGTTCCTTGTATCTAGACTAGGCGTGCTGGATCTCCCGGTTGCCAACCCTTTTAACTCCTCTTCCCATTCCCACACTGGTCTTTCTGTCCTGGGCCTCCTCCATTGCCAGACTGAGGTGACACGCAGACTGGAGGTACAGCAACTCATGGCTTACAGCCCAATGACATGAACATTGAATTCTCCAAATTAAACGGACATTCCCCCCCCCCCCTCGTGGGCCACCTCTTTGTCATTCCTCTGTCTTCTCACTGGCGAAAGGCGTCAGGATTAATAGAGTCACCGCTTCCCGTATTTTAAGCATGTTTTAAAAGTATGTTTTAATGTTTCTAGGTTTGTTTTACATGGGGGTGGGGGTGGGGGGGGGGGAATTGGTGGAAACTTTTTTTCAGTCACTTACCTCGATGGAGATGCATTTTTTCTCCTTTGCCGACGATCGCCCGTGAGGAGCTCCAACCTCGGGGCCTGTGGACTTTAACACCGTGAAGCCCACGGTCTCCTCGACTGTTCCAATCCGTCCCGACGTCGGAATTTTGGTCATCCCGACGCCAGGACTTCGGACATCGGACAGTCGGCAGCGGCGACTGCGGAGGGTTCAACAGCCCCGACCACGGGTGAACAAACGAGGAAGATGATTGAACTTTATTACCTTCCGTCACAGTGAGGAATGTGGATGCTGCTGTGGTGGATGTTTCTGTTACATTTTATTTGATGTGTCTTTTACTTAGTATGGCTGTATGGTAACTCAAATATCACTGTTCCTTAATTGGCGCATGTGAATGTAAATGTGAACTGAACTAACTCTCTGTTGAAAACATCCAGTGAATTGGTCTCCACTGCCTTCTGTGGCAGGGAATTCCACAGATTCACAACTCTGGGTGAAAAAGCTTTTCCTCATCTCAGTCCTAAATGTCCTACCCCTTATTCTTAAACGGTGGCCCCTGGTTCTGATAATATCCTAGTTATATAATATAAATTATAACGTAAGGTATTTTATTAAGTAAAGATTAATTTGACTTCTTTGGGTTTTGGGTTCTGAAGCTTTGTAATTCTGTGCTGTAGATGAGCTGGGTGATCAGGAAATTGGAGGCCAGAATTCAAACTGCATCCAAGCTGCTTCCCGTTGTGCCCAAGCAAAATATATTGACAATGGTGGGAGAGGATGTGTTTCCTGAGAAGGTGCTGGCTTCAGTCAACAGAAGCCTTGAGAGAGGATGTGTTTCCTTTGGAGTTGGGTCTCTGTAAACAGGAACTTCTGTGGGCAATTGATACAGATCCTTACATAGTTTTAGAAGGTACGGCAGATGATGGACCTTTGACTAGAAACATAGAAACATGGAAAATAGGTGCAGGAGTAGGCCATTCGGCCCTTCGAGCCTGCACCGCCATTCGCCATGGCTGATCATCCAACTCAGTATCCCATCCCTGCCTTCTCTCCATACCCGCTGATCCCTTTAGCCTCAAGGGCCACATCTAACTCCCTCTTAAATATAGCCAATGAACTGGCCTCAACTACCTTCTGTGGCAGAGAATTCCACAGATTCATCACTCTCTGTAAAAAATGATTTTCTCATCTCGGTCCTAAAAGACTTCCCCCTTATCCTTAAACTGTGACCCCTAGTTCTGGACTTCCCCAACATTGGGAATAATCTTCCTGCATCTAGCCTGTCCAACCCCTTAAGAATTTTGTACGTTTCTATAAGAAACAATCTTCTGAATTCAAGCGTGTACAAGCCGAGTCTATCCAGTCTTTCTTCATATGAAAGTCCTGACATCCCAGGAATCATTCTGGTGAACCTTCTCTGTACTCCCTCTATGGCAAGAATGTATTTCCTCAGATTAGGAGACCAAAACTGTACGCAATACTCCAGGTGTGGTCTCACCAAGACCCTGTACAACTGCAGTAGAACCTCCCTGCTCTTATACTCAAATCCTTTTGCTATGAATGCTAACATACCATTTGCTTTCTTCACTGCCTGCTGCACCTGCATTCCTACTTTCAATGACTGGTGTACCATGACACCCAGGTCTCGTTGCATCTCCCCTTTTCCTAATCGGCTACCATTCAGATAATAGTCTACTTTCCTGTTTTTGCCACCAAAGTGGATAACCTCACATTTATCCACATTATACTGCATCTGCCATGCATTTGCCCACTCACCCAACCTATCCAAGTCACCTTGCAGCCTCCTAGCATCCTCCCCACAGCTAACACTGCCCCCCAGCTTCGTGTCATCCGCAAACTTGGAGATGTTGCATTCAATTCCCTCATCCAGATCATTAATATATATTGTAAATAGCTGGGGTCCCAGCACTGAGCCTTGCGGTACCCCACTAGTCACTGCCTGCCATTCTGAAAAGGACCCGTTTACTCCTACTCTTTGCTTCCTGTCTGCCAGCCAGTTCTCTATCCACATCAATACTGAACCCCCAATACCATGTGCTTTAAGTTTGTATACCAATCTCTTATGTGGGAGCTTGTCGGAAGCCTTCTGAAAGTCCAGATATAACACATCCACTGGTTCTCCCTTATCCACACTACTAGTTACATCCTCGAAAAATTCTATAAGATTCGTCAGACATGATTTACCTTTCAAAAATCCATGCTGACTTTGTCCAATGAATTCACCACTTTCCAAATGTGCTGCTATCCCATCTTTAATAACTAGCAGTTTCCCCACTACCGATGTTAGACTAACTGGTCTGTAATTCCCCATTTTCGCTCTCCCTCCCTTTTTAAAAAGTGGGGTTACATTAGCTACCCTCCAATCCTCAGGAACTACTCCAGAATCTAAAGAGTTTAGAAAAATTATCACTAATGCATCCACTATTTCTGCGGCTACTTCCTTAAGTACTCTGGGATGCAATTTATCCGGCCCTGGGGATTTATCGGCCTTTAATCCATTCAATTTACCTAACACCACTTCCCGGCTAACCTGGATTTCACTCAGTTCCTCCATCTCATTTAACCCCCGGTCCCTTGCTATTTCCGGCAGATTATTTATCTCTTCCTTAGTGAAGACAGAACCAAAGTAGTTATTCAATTGGTCTGCCATGTCCTTGTTTCCCATGATCAATTCGCCTGTTTCTGACTGCAAGGGACCTACATTTGTTTTAACTAATTTTTTCCTCTTCACATATCTATAAAAAAATTTGCAGTCAGTTTTTATGTTCCCTGCCAGTTTTCTTTCATAATCTATTTTCCCTTTCCTAATTAAGCCTTTTGTCCTCCTCTGCTGGACTCTGAATTTCTCTCAATCCTCTGGTAGGTTGCTTGTTCTGGCTAATTTGTACGCTTCATCTTTTGTTTTGATACTATCCCTGATTTCCCTTGTTATCCACGGATGCACTACCTTCCCTGATTTATTCTTTTGCCAAACTGGGATGAACACTTGTTGTAGTTCATCCGTGCAGTTTTTAAATGCCTTCCATTGCATATCCACCGTCAACCCTTTAAGAATCATTTGCCAGTCTATCTTGGCGAATTCACGTCTCATACCCTCAAAGTCACCTTTCTTTAAGTTCAGGACCCTTGTTTCTGAATTAACAATGTTACTCTCCATCCTAATGAAGAACTTAACCATATTATGGTCACTCTTGCCCAAGGGGCCACGCACAACAAGACTGCTAACTAACCCTTCCTCATTACTCAATACCCAGTCTAGAATAGCCTGCTCTCTCGTTGGTTCTTCTACATGTTGGTTTAGAAAACTATTCCGCATACATTCCAAGAAATCCTCTTCCTCAGCACCCCTGCCAATTTGATTCACCCAATCTATATGTAGATTGAAGTCACCCATTATAACTGTTTTACCTTTGTTGCACGCATTTCTAATTTCCTGTTTGATGCCATCCCCAACTCCACTACTACTGTTACCTGTACGGTGGCCTGTACACAACTCCCACTAGCGTTTTCTGCCCCTTAGTGTTTCGCAGCTCTACCCATATCGATTCCACATCCTCCAAGCTAATGTCCTTCCTTTCTATTGTGTTAATCTCCTCTCTAACCAGCAACGCTACCCCACCTCCTTTTCCTTTCTGTCTATCCCTCCTGAATATTGAATATCCCTGGATGTTCAGTTCCCAGCCTTGGTCACCCTGGAGCCATGTCTCCATGATCCCAACTATATCATAGTCATTAATAGCTATCTGCACATTCAACTCATCCACCTTATTACGAATGCTCCTTGCATTAAGATACAAAGACTTCAGGCTTGTCTTTACAACACTCTTACCCCTTATACAATTATGTTGAAAAGTGGCCCTTTTTGATTTTTGCCCTGGATTTGTCTGCCTGCCACTTTTACTTTTCACCTTGCTACCTATTGCTTCTACCCTCATTTTACACCCCTCTGCCTCTCTGCTCTTGCACCCATCCCCCCCGCCACATTAGTTTAAATCCTCCCCGATAGCACTAGCAAACACTCCCTCAAGGACATTGGTTCCATTCCAGCCCAGGTGCAGACCGTCCTGTTTGTACTGGTCCCACCTCCCCCAGAACTGGTTCCAATGCCCTAAAAATTTGAATCCCTTCCCCTTGCACCATTTTTCAAGCCACGTATTCATCTGCAATATCCTCCTATTTCTACTCTGACTGGCCCGTGGCACTGGTAGTAATCCAGAGATTATTACCTTTGATGTCCTACTTTTAAGTATCTCCTAGCTCCCTAAATTCATCTTGTAGGACCTCATCTCTTTTTTTACCTATATCGTTGGTGCCAATATGCACCACGACAACTAGCTGTTCACCCTCCCCCTCCAGAATGTTCTGCAGCCGTTCAGTGACATCCCTGACCCTTGCACCAGGGAGGCAACATACCATCCTGGAGTCTCGTTTGCGGCCGCAGAAATGCCTATCTATTCCCCTTACAATTGAATCATCTATTACTATTGCCCTTCCACTCTTTTTTTTCCCCCTCCTGTGCCGCAGAGCCACCCATGGTGCCATGAACTTGGCTGCTGCCTTCCCCTGATGAGCCATCTCCCCCAACAGTATCCAAAATGGTATACCTGTTTAGGAGGGAGATGACCGCTGGGGACTCCTGCACTACCTGCCTACTGCTTTGCTGGCTATTGGCCACCCGTTCCCTTTCTGTCCTCTTACCTTTTACCTGCGGTGTGACCAACTCGCTGTACGTGCTATCCACGACTTTCTCAGCATCGTGGATGCTCCAGTATGAATCCAACCGCAGCTCCAATCGTTCAATGCGGTCTGCCAGGAGCTGCAGCTGGACACACTTCCTGCAAACGTAGTCACCAGGGACACCGACCATATCCCTGATCTCCCACATGTTGCAGGCTGAGCAAATCACGGGGCTAATCTCCACTGACATAGCTTACTTCCAAATTAAATAAACTCCCTCACACTTTTTAAATCTTTATCCTTTAAACTGTACCTTTACTAATAAATACAGTACCCTTAACTCACAGATCCCTTAACTCACAGATTCCTTAACTCACAGATCCCTTAACTCACAGATTCCTTAACTCACAGATTCCTTAACTCACAGATTCCTTAACTCACAGATCCCTTAACTCACAGATCCCTTAACTCACAGATCCCTTAACTCACAGTGCCCTTAACTCACAGATCCCTTAACTCACAGTACCCTTAACTCACAGTACCCTTAACTCACAGATCCCTTAACTCACAGTACCCTTAACTCACAGTACCCTTAACTCACAGATCCCTTAACTCACTGAACACTTAACCTGAAAGCAGAAATGTAAACCTGGGGTTGCACCCAATCAGCTGCTTCCTCTGGTCCTCTTCCACCAATCAGGCTTCCACCAGACTCCTTCTCTGGAAGTGAGATGGAAGGCTGCAGATTTGGGTAACTCTTCCTCTCACCAACGGCTCCCCGGGCCTCCTAGGTTCCTGTTGTTTGGGGGTTTATAACTAAAATGTGTGATTGATATAACCATAGCATGAGAGGTATTGTGTTAGTGACAATAATGCTTTGAATGGGTATATGTTTGGAGGGATATGAACCAAATGCAGGCAGGTGGGACTAGTGTAGCCGAGACATGTTGGTCAGTGTGGGCAGGTTGGGCTGATGGTCCTGTTTCCACACTGTATCAGTCTATGACTCTAACATGAAGTGCTGGAGTAACTCGGCGGGTCAGGCAGCATCTGTGGTGAACATGGATAGTTGACATTTCGGGTCAGGACCCTCCTTCAGACTGACATGATGTTAACAGATGAGGGGGTGATCGGCAGGTGAGTGAAGTAAGTGACAGAGGCGAGGGAAGATAAGGAGATAAAAGGATGTGAGATAAGGAGAGAGGAATGTATATGTGCAGCTTTAAGGGACATTGGTCAGGTAGCATTGCAAGGCAAGGCAACTTTATTTATATAGCACATTTCATACACGAGGCAGACTCAAAGTGCTTCACATAAAAACATGTCATACAATAAAATGAAATAATAAAATGAAATAAAATAGAAGAATTAAAAGAAAAGAAAAGCAAAATTAAAAATGCATTATAAAAAGTGCAAAAGTTAAAAGTGCAATGTAGTTAAGATTTAGCTGAAAGCTAAAGTAAACATAAAAGTTTTCAGTCTTGTTTTAAAAGTGGTCAAAGTTGAGGCAAGTCTTAAATCTTCAGGTAGTTTATTCCAGCTATTTGTTGCATAGTAACTAAATCCTGCTTTCCCATGTTTTGTATTTACTCTGGGAATCACTAACAGATTGGTCTCAGAAGATCTTAGCGGTCTAGAAGGTTTATATAGTGGAAGCATGTCAGTGATATACTTTGGCCCTAAACCATGTAGTGATTTATAGGTGAGCAGCAGGATTTTGAAATCAATTCTCTGACATACAGGGAGCCAATGTAAGGATTTAAGAATTGGTGTAACGTGTTCAAATTTTTTGGTCTTTGTTAGAACTCTAGCAACAGCGTTCTGAACAAGCTTTAGCTGCCTGACAGTTTTTTTCGGAAGACCTGCAAGGAGACCGTTACAATAATCTAGCCTACTAGTAATAAAGGCATGTACAAGTTTTTCTAAGTCTTGAGCTGACATGAGTCCTCTTAATCTTGCTACGTTTTTGAGGTGATAGTAGGCCGATTTTGTTACTGATTTGATGTGACTGTCGAAATGTAAATCTGAATCCATAATGACCCCAAGATTTCTGGCTTTGTTTGAAGTTTTCAGGGACAGAGAGTGAAGGTGTTGGGTTACTTTAAGCCTTTCTTTTTTAGCACCAAAAACAATTATCTCCGTTTTGTTCTTATTTAGTTGCAGGAAATTTTGGCAAATCCAGTCTTGGACTTGCTCAATGCACTGGCACAGCAGATCTATGGGGCGATAGTCATTTGGTGATAGCCCTACATAGATTTGAGTGTCATCGGCATAGCAGTGGTGGTCAATATTATTATTTCGCATGATTTGCCCTAGTGGGAGCATGTAGATGTTGAATAAAGAGGGCCCTAAGATCGAACCTTGCGGGACTTGGTTGGTTCTGATACAAAGTCGCCAATGGAAACAAAATAGTTCCTATCTTGTAGATATGACCTGAACCAACTTAAGACTGTGCCTGAAAGCCTCACCCATTTTTCCAACCTGTCCAAAAGTATTGAATGATCAACAGTGTCGAATGCAGCACTGAGGTCTAATAGCATTAATATTGAAACTTTGCCAGAGTCTGTGTTAAGACGGATGTAGTTTACAACTTTAATAAGGGCGGTCTCGGTGCTATGAAGAGGTCGAAATCCTGATTGGAAGTTGTCGTAGCAGCCAGTTGAAGCCAGGAAGTGATTAAGTTGCTGGAGGACAACTTTCTCAATGATTTTACTTATGAAAGACTTTTACTTATGAAAGGTTTGATATTGGTCTATAGTTGTTAATAATAGAGGCATCTAGGCTCCGCTTTTTTAAAAGAGGTTTAATAACTGCAGTTTTCAAGGCTTTTGGGAAATTGCCTGATTGAAGAGAGCTGTTAACTATTTGCAGTATGTCTATTGCTAGGCAGTCAAAAACATTCTTAAAGAAGTTGGTAGGTAAAGCATCAAGGCAGCAGGTGGATGGCCTTAGTTGTGTCACCGTTTCCACAAGAGTTTTAGAGTCTATGACATTAAAGCATGTCATCATTGCCACGTTACCTTTGCCTAAACAGGGTGGTGATCCAACATTTTTGTTTGAAGCGGAGATATTGATGGCACGTCTGATGCCTTCAATTTTATCAGTATAAAATAATGCAAACTCATTGCATTTCTGCGTGGAATGGAGTTCAGGTGGTATTTGTGTTGGGTTGGTCAGTCTGTCAACAGTTGCAAATAGGGTTTTTGCCTTATTAGTGTTGTTGTTAATGATATTGGAGAAAAATGTTTCTCTAGCACTTTTTAAGTAAATTGTAGGCACGGAGGCTCTCTTTATAGATGTCATGGTGAATATGAAGTGTATTTGGAGTATTGTGTACAGTGCTGGTCACTCCATTACAGGACTGATGTGGAGGCTTTGGGGAAGGTGCAGAGATGGTTAACCAGAATGGTATAAAACAAGGAACTGCAGATGCTGGTTTACAAAAAAGGACACAAAATGCTGGAGTAACTCAACGGGACAGGCAGCAACTCTGGAGGACTGGGTGACATTTCGGGTCAAGACTGAGGAGGGTCTCGACCAGAAACATTACCTATTCCTTCCAGCATTTTGTGTCTACCTAAACAGCGCCTATTTGTCCACGTGGCGGTGTTCCAGCAGGCTGGAGGAGCGGGCAAAGGCCTTGCCACAGAGCGGGCAGGTGAAGGGGCGCTGGCCAGTGTGGACTCACTGGTGCTCCAGCAGGTGGTCAGGGTGGGTGAAGCCCTTACGGACCGGCACGAGAAGGGACGCTCACCGCTGTGAGTACACCGGTGCTGCCACAGACTGGACATGCGGGTGAAACCCTTGCCACACTCAGAGCACACAAAGGGTCTCTCTCTGGTGTGTATCCGCTGGTGCTCCCGCAGCCCCCATGCTCTCTTGTCACAGTGGGAGCAGCTGCTCACCGGCGTGGGCCCGCCGGTGCTGCCGCAACCCCCGCGAGCTGTCAAACGATTCACCACAGTACGGGCAGTCGTAGGGCTGGCCACTGGTGTGCACGTGCTGATGAGCCAGGGTGTGGGAGGTCATGGCAAAGCGATCTCCACACACCGGGCTGGTGACGGGACGGTCACCGGGATGCACCCGCTGGTGGGCCAGCAGCGTGGTGGAGTGGTTGAAGCCCTTGCCGCACTGGAACGCTGCAGATTTGGGTAACTCATCCTCTCACCAACGGCTCCCCGGGCCTCCTAGGTTCCTGTTGTTTGGGGGTTTGTAACTAAAATTTGTGATTGATATAACCATAGCATGAGAAGTATTGTGTTAGTGACAAGAATGCTTTGAATGGGTATACTCTGTGATTGATGTGTTAGACGTCAGTGCTCCAACTCTGTATAAACATGTGACTACTTTTCCAAAATACTATAAAAAGATGCTGAATGTCTTTGTTCATTAGAGTGATGGCCCATGAGGGTTAAGTATGTGTTGCATACTTGACTTTGTATCCTCTGGCACTCTTGCCGGCTAAATGATCAGTAAAGCTTGTGTTGGTTGATCTAACTTATTGCGAGGTGTCTGTTTTAAGAAATGAACCATAACAGTTCGGTACTCCCCCAACATAGGGAACATGTTTCCTGCATCTACCCTGTCCAATCCTACACTCATTTTATATCATTCTATAAGATACCCGCTCATCCTTCTGAATTCCAGTGAATACAAACCCAGTCGACCCATTCTTTCAACATATGTCAGTCCCACCATCCCAGGAATTAATCTTGTGAACCTACGCTGCACTCCCTCAATGGCAAGAATGTCCTTCCTCAAATGAGGAGACCAAACCTGCACACATTTCTCCAGGTGTAGTGTCACCAGGGCCATGTACAACTGTAGTAGGACCTCCTTGCTCCTAAACTCAACTCCTCTCGCTCTGAAGGCCAACATGTCATTCGCTTTCTTCACTGCCTGCTGTACCTGCATGCTTACTGTCAGTGACTGATGTACAAGGACACCCAGGTCTCGCTGTACTTCCCATTTTCCTAACCAGACATAATACAGAGTGCTGGAGTAATACCTTACACGTCCTCATCTCTGTGTCTCCCTCTCCTGTGACTCAGTCTGAAGAAGGTTCCCTCACTCCAGAGATGCTGCCCGTCCCGCTGAGTTACTCCAGCATTTTGTGTCTGTCTGTGGAGAACATATGGATAGGGGCCGTTTTTTTCCGTCACGACCAGCACTCTGAAACGTCACCTATCCATGTTCCCCACAGATGCTGCCTGACCCGCTGAGTTACTCCAGCACTTTGTGTCTATTGAGCAAGAGCATCCATATACAACTATCTGTCCAGTCCGAAGCTCAAAGAATAACCACTCTACACATCACACACGGCTTCCTTTCACCTGAAAGTCTTTCATGCTTTGCTTAGGGTAGTTATCATTAACCATTTCACACAAGTGGTTAATGACTAGTTCACATTAACTTTGAAACATCACCGATCTGTGTATGTCTTCAATATTCACACCAATGGTGGAATGGCCCACTCCTGTACCTATTTTTTCTGTTTCCCTGGTTTCAGGGCTTTTACAAATAACCATATAACAATTACAGCACGGAAACAAGCCATCTCGACCCTTCTAGTCCGTGCCGAACACGTATTCTCCCCTAGTCCCATATACCTGCGCTCAGACCATAACCCTCCATTCCTTTCCCGTCCATATAACTATCCAATTTATTTTTAAATGATAAAAACGAACCTGCCTCCACCTCCTTCACTGGAAGCTCATTCCACACAGCCACCACTCTCTGAGTAAAGAAGTTCCCCCTCATGTTACCCCTAAACTTCAGTCCCTTAATTCTCAAGTCATGTTCCCTTGTTTGAATCTTCCCTACTCTCAGTGGGAAAAGCTTATCCACGTCAACTCTGTCTATCCCTCTCATCATTTTAAAGACCTCTATCAAGTCCCCTCTTAACCTTCTGCGCTCCAAAGAATAAAGCCCTAACTTGTTCAACCTTTCTCTGTAACTTAGTTGCTGAAACCCAGGCAACATTCTAGTAAATCTCCTCTGTACTCTCTCTATTTTGTTGACATCCTTCCTATAATTAGGCGACCAAAATTGTACACCATACACCAGAATTTGCCTCACCAATGCCTTGTACAATTTTAACATTACATCCCAACTTCTATGCTCAATGCTCTGATTTATAAAGGCCAGCACACCAAAAGCTTTCTTTACCACCCTATCTACATGAGATTCCACTTTCAGGGAACTGTGCACAGTTATTCCCAGATCCCTCTGTTCACCTGCATTCTTCAATTCCCTACCATTTACCATGTACGTCCTATTTTGATTTGTCCTGCCAAGATGTAGCACCTCACACTTATCAGCATTAAACTCCATCTGCCATCTTTCAGCCCACTCTTCCAACTGGCATAAATCTCTCTGTAGACTTTGAAAATCTACTTCATTATCCACAACCCCACCTATCTTAGTATCATCTGCATACTTACTAATCCAATTTACCACACCATCATCCAGATCATTGATGTACATGACAAACAACAGTGGACCCAACACAGATCCCTGTGGCATTCCACTAGTCACTGGCCTCCAACCTGACAAACAACCATCCACCATTACTCTCTGGCATCTCCCATTCAGCCACTGTTGAATCCATCTTGCTACTCCACCATTAATACCCAACCATTGAACCTTCTTAACCAACCTTCCATGAGGAACCTTGTCAAAGGCCTTACTGAAGTCCATATATACAACATCCACTGCTTTACCCTCATTCAAGAAGATTAGTCAAACATGACCTTCCAGGCACAAACCCATGTTGACTGTTCCTAATCAGACCCTGTTTATCCAGATGCTTATATATATTATCTCTAAGTATCTTTCCATTAATTTGCCCACCACTGACATCAAACTAACAGGTCTATAATTGCTAGGTTTACTCTTAGACCCCTTTTTAAACAATGGAACAACATGCGCAGTATGGTGGTATACAAATGGGTGTATTCCGGGAAAAGGAAATGGGCCACAAAGCAATAAACAACCAGTTTGCAGTAAAGAGCACAATTAAATCTAATTTTTAGACAGCAACTTGCAATGTGCATTGAATTCATATATGTCGCTCCAATTTGTGGTCAACACTCCCACCATGTGATGATCCGCTGCACTACAGGCTCGTCTGATATGTGGACAACACTCCCACCATGTGGTGATCCGCTACACTTCAGGCCCGTAGATATAATTGGCCGGGCCTGCAGTGCAGCGGACCACCACACGGTGGGAGTGTTGACCACAAACTGAACGGGCCTGCAGTGCAGCGGATCACCACACGGTGGGAGTGTTGACCACAAACTGAACGGGCCTGCAGTGCAGCGGATCACCACACGTTGTTTTTAAATTATACAAATAGTTTTATTTCAAAATAATAAAAATAAACATACAGATTATTAACACAATCAAAGACTGCCTATATTGATAGTTGACAAACGTTCATCAGATTAATATATCGACAACTTTATGCTGGCCTTCATAACAAGGAGTTGAATATAGGAGCAAAGAGGTCCTTCTGCAGTTGTACAGAGCCCTAGTGAGACCACACCTGGAGTATTGTGTGCAGTTTTGGTCCCCTAATTTGAGGAGGGACATTCTTGCTATTGAGGGAGTGCAGCGTAGGTTTACAAGGTTAATTCCCGGGATGGCGGGACTGTCATATGCTGAGAGAATGGAGCAGCTGGGCTTGTCAACTCTCGAGTTTAGAAGGATGAGAGGGCATCTCATTGAAACATATAAGATTATTTAGGGTTTGGACACGCTAGAGGCAGGAAACATGTTCCCGATGTTGGGGGAGTCCAGAACCAGGGGCCACAGTTTAAGAATAAGGAGTAAGCCATTTAGAACGGAGACGAGGAAACACTTTTTCTCACAGAAAGTGATGAGTCTGTGGAATTCTCTGCCTCAGAGGGCAGTGGAGGCCGGTTCTCTGGATACTTTCAAGGGAGAGCGAGATAGGGCTCTTAAAGATAGCCGTGTCAAGGGATATGGGGAGAAGGCAAGAACGGGGTACTGTTTGGGGATGATCAGCCGTGATCACATTGAATGGTGGTGCTGCCTCGAAGGGCCGAATGGCCTACTCCTGCACCTATTGTCTATTGGCTCTGGCGGAGCGCCCATCTACACACGCTGGCATTGAAACGCCCAACTCCAATACCAAGTCTGGTGAGCTTCACCCATGCTCCTCTGGGGAGGTCAGACCCTGGACAGCTTTTATCTGGTGAAGAGATGTAGTTGTGTAATGGAGATGAGGTTGCCTTCCACTCCTGTGTCCACTTGGTGGCTATCCAGTGTGCTTTTGTCTCAGTTGGCTGGATGGATGCTAGGAGTTGTTTTCCATGTGGAGCAAAGGGGAGACAGAGAGAGGGGGAGGGGAGACAGAGAGAGGGGGAGGGAAATCTAGAGGGGGAGAGAGACAGTGGGGGGAGAGAGGGGAGGGGGAATGAGAGGGGGAGAGAGAGGGGGAGAGAGAGGGGGGTGAGAGGAGGGGGTGAGAAAGAGCGGGGTATGAGAGGGGGGAGAGAGAGGGGGGGAGAGCGAGAGGGGTGGGGAGAGTGAGGGAAAGGAGAGAGTGAGGGGGAGACAGGGGGGGGGGGTCTGCTCTCTGCTGATAGCCTGATGGAGGGGTGATCAGACATCCCTCAGAGCCTATAATACAGTCTTGTGGCCCAGAATTTAGGCCAAAGCCCAGAATTTAGGCCTGTAGCCTACACCACAGGCCCAGAGCTTACAACACATGCTCAGAGCTTACAACACACGCCTGGAGCCTATGACACAGGCCTTGAGCCTACGACACAGGCCTGGAGCCTACGACACAGGCCTGGAGCCTACGACACAGGCCTGCAGCCATCGACACAGGCCTGGAACCTATGACACAGGCCTGGTGCCTATGACACAGGCCTGGTGCCTATGACACAGGCCTGGAGCCTATGACACAGGCTTGGGACCTATGAACCAAGCCTGGGGCCTACGAAACATAGGTCGGAAGTTCCAGAACTTAGGCGAAAGCCTACAACACAGGCCCAGAGTCTATAAAACAGCCCTGAAGCCTACGAGACACAGGCCCAGAAGCCCAGAACTTTGGGCAAAGCCCGGAGCGCAGGCCTGGGGCCAACGTACCAAACCTCTGAACAAAAGAGCATTATTGCAAGATATTTTTGTGGGTGCTTAGTGACAGATATAAATATATTTGTGTATATATGCTTGGAACTAAATGTTTTAGAGTGAAGCTTTTTGCACCAAAACCCAGCAATTAGACGATGATATGCATTAAAAAAAGGAAAATAGAGCATCATTTCTCCACCCCATCACTCTCTCCTGCCCCCTTTCTCTCCTCCCCTCTCTCCTCCCCTCTCTCTTCCCATCCCTCTCCCCCTGAGAGATGGGAGGGAGGGAGGGAGGGAGGGAGGGAGGGAGGGAGGGAGGGAGGGAGGGAGGGAGGGAGGGAGGGAGAGAGAGAGAGGTGAGGAGGGAGA
Organism: Amblyraja radiata; assembly: GCF_010909765.2. Lineage (NCBI taxonomy): Eukaryota > Metazoa > Chordata > Chondrichthyes > Rajiformes > Rajidae > Amblyraja > Amblyraja radiata. The sequence goes on from NC_045975.1 coordinate 46,334,798, forward strand.
GGGGGGGGGTGAAAGAGTGAGCGAAGGAGAGGGAATGATTGCATACAAAAATTAATTCTCTCTCACTCCACACCCTACATGTGGAGGAGGTGGATGGGGAGAGGTGGGGGAGGAAGATGCCCCCTCTCCATCTACGCTCACTCCCACCCTCTCTAACCCCCCCCCCCCCCCCCCCCCACTCTATCCCCCTCTCTCTACCCCCACCTCTTCCATCTCTGCCTCCCTTCCCTCTCTACTGCCTGCGCAGTTGGGGGCTATGTGTGAGTGATGCAATATTGTGTTGGGGGGAATGGCTTACATTGGGGGAACAGGTGAGTGGTGGAATATTGCATTCGGGGACCAGCGTTCCTGTGTGATGCCGTGTACCCCCCCCAACCCCCGCGTTGGGGGACGGGACCCAACGGGTCCCACTTGGTGTAGTAACCAGCTAAAAGTTTCTATCAACAGAGATAAGCAATGTTCATCATTGAATGGCTTCAAATAGTGAGGATTGGTGAAGAATAGCCTGAAACTAAATGTAACACTGTTTGCGATCAAAAAAGTATGTTGTGCACAGTGTGTATAATAATTACTCATTCTCCTCTGCAACATTGGTGATGGCTGCATTAGAAAAAGCTGACACTGTTCACTGGGATTTGACCACAATTGAATCAATGGATCTTTATTTTGTACAGCTAATCCATTATTTGTCAGTCACACCTTGCAGTACAAATTGTCACTCTCTTCCTAAAGGCAAGAGTGGGCATGTTGCTATAGAAACTCCTCAGAGGAAAGACCCTTGTAGGAAAGGAAACATTTCCTAATCTAATCAAATCCATTAAACAAATAAAATACAACAGCGGCCAAACGATATTGCCAGTTGCAGGAACTATCTTTGAAGTAGTGGGGAGGTGTCAGACTGCCCTACGGCTACAGATATGCATGGAGGCAAAAATAGTTTCTTCTCATTTCTGGAGATGGTTCATCATTGAATGGCTTCAAATAGTGAGGATTGGTGAAGAATAGCCTGAAACTAAATGTAACATTGTTTGCGATCAAAAAAGTTGGAAAGGAGAGGTGGGAGTGGTCGCCTTATATTTCCTTCCCTCTACAGATGCCGCCTGACCCATTGAGTTCCTCCACTGCTTTAGAGGGAATGGATAGACAACATTTTGAGTCAGGACTCTTCTTCAGACTGAGTGGAGAGGGTGGGGGGAGGAAGCTGGGAAAGAGAGATGGGGGCTGGACAAAGCCTGGCAAGTGATAGGTGGATACAAAATGCTGGAGTAACTCAGCGGGACAGGCTAGAGAGAAGGAATGGGTGATTTTTCAGGTTGAGACCCTTCTTCAGAAATGATAGGTGGATATAACCATATAATAACATATAACCATATAACAATTTCAGCACGGAAACAGGCCATCTCGACCCTTCTAGTCCGTGCCGAACACATAATCTCCCCTAGTCCCATATACCTGCGCTCAGACCATAACCCTCCATTCCTTTCCCATCCATATAACTATCCAATTTATTTTTAAATGATAAAAACGAACCTGCCTCCACCACCTTCACTGGAAGCTCATTCCACACAGCTACCACTCTCCGAGTAAAGAAGTTCCCCCTCATGTTACCCCTAAACTTCAGTCCCTTAATTCTCAAGTCATGTCCCCTTGTTTGAATCTTCCCTACTCTCAGTGGGAAAAGCTTATCCACGTCAACTCTGTCTATCCCTCTCATCATTTAAAAAACCTCTATCAAGTCCCCCCTTAACCTTCTGCGCTCCAAAGAATAAAGCCCTAACTTGTTCAACCTTTCTCTGTAACTTAGTTGCTGAAACCCAGGCAACATTCTAGTAAATCTCCTCTGTACTCTCTCTATTTTGTTGACATCCTTCCTATAATTAGGCAACCAAAATTGTACACCATACTCCAGAATTGGCCTCACCAATGCCTTGTACAATTTTAACATTACATCCCAACTTCTATACTCAATGCTCTGATTTATAAAGGCCAGCACACCAAAAGCTTTCTTTACCACCCTATCTACATGAGATTCCACTTTCAGGGAACTGTGCACAGTTATTCCCAGATCCCTCTGTTCACCTACATTCTTCAATTCCCTACCATTTACCATGTACGTCCTATTTTGATTTGTCCTGCCAAGATGTAGCACCTCACACTTATCAGCATTAAACTCCATCTGCCATCTTTCAGCCCACTCTTCCAACTGGCATAAATCTCTCTGTAGACTTTGAAAATCTACTTCATTATCCACAACACCACCTATCTTAGTATCATCTGCATACTTACTAATCCAATTTACCACACCATCATTCAGATCATTGATGTACATGACAAACAACAGTGGACCCAACACAGATCCCTGTGGCACCCCACTCGTCACTGGCCTCCAACCTGACAAACAACCATCCACCATTACTCTCTGGCATCTCCCATTCAGCCACTGTTGAATCTAGGTGAGGGAGACACAAGAAACTGCAGATGCTGGAATCTTGCATAGAACACAATTTAGTTTGATGCACAGAATCTCTTGCCCAGAGTGGGGGAATCCAGGATCAGAGGGCACGGGTTCAAGGTGAAGGGGAAAAGATTTAATAGGAATCTGAGGGGTAACTTTTCAACAGAGGGCACCAAATTCAAGTGCAGTTTCTTACCTCTTGGAGCAGGGTGCAAGGCCACAAAATTCAAGTGCAGTTTCCAACCACTTCAAGCAGGGTGCAAGGCCACCAAATTCGTGCAGTTTCATACCATTTCATGCAGGGTGCAAGGCCACCCTATTCTAATGCAGTTTCATACCATTTCAAGCAAGGTGAAACCACCATGAAACCACACAAACACCACACACAGTTCATTAGACATTCAGTGTGTTCAGTTGATTCACAGCTCAGACAGAGTTGTGACCTCTCCCTCCCCCATCATGCAGAGACTGAGCCACACCCACACTTCTGGGTTTTATAATCCCTCCCCCTTCCACCAGAAAAGGTGTGACCTTCATGGCATGATTGACAGGAGAGAGATTCTCAACATTTTTTAAACATTAATAACACTTTCATTTTTCATTGATGGGAAGAATCCTCTGCACCTGAGCAGCGGAGGGGGACTGAGTAAGATGGGCAAAAATCGCAGCCGTAAGTGGTAGCGTTTTACCTAAAATCAATATAGTGCAAACAAGAAGTTGTCAAGTTTAGACAAACAACCCTTTGCAGTGCCTTTTCACTTCAACCCAAAACCCCGCCAAACAACCATTTGCAGTGCATTTTTACTTCAACCCAAACAACCATTTGCAGTACATTTTTACTTCAACCCAAATAACCATTTGCAGTGCATTTTTACTTCAAACCAAACAACCATTTGCAGTGCATTTTTACTTCAAACCAGCCATATTTTCATTTTCAAACCACATTAAGGGCACTCAGTTTAGTAGACATGTGCTCAGTGTTATTCTGAGCTCAGAGAGACGTGACCCTCTGGCTTCCTCCATCTTGCTGAGACTGAGTAAGGCACAACACTTCCGGGTCTTATAGTCCCTCCCCCCTCCTGCCAGCGGGGGCAACAGAGAGAATTGCGATTAAAAAAAAAACCATTAATATCTCCCTGATTTTTCATCGATGGGAAAAATCCTCTGGTTCCGGAAGGTGGAGGGAGGCTCTGAGCGAGGTGGCCAATAATGAGGGCCGTAGGTGGCAGCGTTCTCTCGGAAATCACAGCACAGCGAGCCAAAAGCGGTCAAGATCAGACTTTTAGTAATATAAGATAGATATTACAGATATTATAGATATAAGAACTGGACATACTAGATGCAGGAAAAATATTCCCAAGGAATATTCCCAAGGAAGACGACTGCTTTGGGGCCACCTCCTGCACCCACACACAACTGACTGACTTCATCCACTTCACCACCAACTTCCATCCAATACACATGGACCATTTCCGACACTTCCCTACCATTCCTTGACCTCACCATCTCCATCGCAGGGGACAGACTTCTGACCGACATACACTACAAACCAACTGACTCACATGGCTATCTGGACTACACGTCTTCCCACCCTGCCCCCTGTAAAGATTCCATCCCCTACTCCCAATTCCTCCACCTACGCCGCATCTGTTCCCAGGATGAGACGTTCCACACCAGGGCATCGGAAATGTCCTCGCTCTTCAGGGAACGGGGATTCCCCTCCGCCACCATAGATGAGGCTCGCACCAGGGTCTCATCCATACCCCGCAACACTGCTCTCTCTCTCCATCCCCGCATTCGCAACAAGGGCAGAGTCCCCCTAGTCCTCACCTTTCACCCCACCAGCCGGCAAATACAACAAATAATCCTCCGCCATTTCCGCCACCTCCAACGTGACCCCACCACTCGCCACATCTTCCCATCTCCCCCCATGTCTGCCTTCCGCAAAGACCGCTCCCTCCGCAACTCCCTTGTCAATTCTTCCCTTCCCTCCCGTACCACCCCCTCCCCGGGCACTTTCCGTTGCAACCACAAGAAATGCAACACCTGTCCCTTCACCTCCCCCCTTGACTCCATTCAAGGACCCAAGCAGTCGTTCCAGGTGCGACAAAGGTTCACCTGTATCTCCTCCAACCTCATCTACTGCATCCGCTGCTCTAGATGTCAGCTGATTTACATCGGTGAGACTAAGCGGAGGTTGGGCGATCGTTTCGCCGAACACCTCCGCTCAGTCCGCAATAACCTACCTGAACTCCCGGTGGCTCAGCACTTCAACTCCCCCTCCCATTCCCAATCCGACCTCTCTGTCCTGGGTCTCCTCCATTGCCAGAGTGAGCAACACCGGAAACTGGAGGAACAGCACCTCATATTCCGCCTGGGGACCTTGCGTCCGTATGGCATCAACATTGAATTCTCCCAATTTTGCTAGCCCTTGCTGTCTCCTCCCCTTCCTTAACCCTCGAACTGTCTCCTCCCATCCCCCCGCCCTCGGGCTCCTCCTCCTCCCTTTTTCCTTCCTTCTCCCCCCCACCCCCCATCAGTCTGAAGAAGGGTTTCGGACCGAAACGTCGCCTATTTTCTTCGCTCCATAGATGCTGCTGCACCCGCTGAGTTTCTCCAGCATTTTTGTGTACCTAAAATATTCCCAATGTTGGGCGAGTCCAGAACCAGGGGCCACAGTCTTAGAATAAAGGGGAGGCCATTTAAGACTGAGGTGAGAGAAAAAAGTTTTCACCCAGAGAGTTGTGAATTTGTGGAATTCCCTGCCACAGAGGGCAGTGGAGGCCAAATCACTGGATGGATTTAAGAGAGAGTTAGATAGAGCTCTAGGGGCTAGTGGAGTCAAGGGATATGGGGAGAAGCCATGACGATCAGCCATGATCACAATGAATGGCGGTGCTGGCTCGAAAGGCCGAATGACCTCCTCCTGCACCTATTTTCTATGTTTCTATGACATGTTTGGAGGGATATGGACCAAATGCAGGCAGGTGGGACTAGTGTAGCCGGGACATGTTGGTCAGTGTGGGCAGGTTGGGCTGATGGTCCTGTTTCCACACTGTATCAGTCTATGACTCTAACATTAAGCGCTGGAGTAACTCGGCGGGTCAGGCAGCATCTGTGGAGAACATGGATAGTTGACATTTCGGGTCAGGACCCTCCTTCAGACTGACATGATGTTAACAGATGAGGGGGTGATCGGCAGGTGAGTGAAGTAAGTGACAGAGGCGAGAGAAAATAAGGAGATAAAAGGATGTGAGATAAGGAGAGAGGAATGTATATGTGCAGCTTTAAGGGACGTTGGTCAGGTAGCATTTGGAGTATTGTGTACAGTTCTGGTCACTCCATTACAGGACTGATGTGGAGGCTTTGGGGAAGGTGCAGAGATGGTTAACCAGAATGGTATAAAACAAGGAACTGCAGATGCTGGTTTACAAAAAAGGACACAAAATGCTGGAGTAACTCAACGGGACAGGCAGCAACTCTGGAGGACTGGGTGACATTTCGGGTCAAGACTGAGGAGGGTCTCGACCAGAAACATTACCTATTCCTTCCAGCATTTTGTGTCTACCTAAACAGCGCCTATTTGTCCACGTGGCGGTGTTCCAGCAGGCTGGAGGAGCGGGCAAAGGCCTTGCCACAGAGCGGGCAGGTGAAGGGGCGCTGGCCAGTGTGGACTCACTGGTGCTCCAGCAGGTGGTCAGGGTGGGTGAAGCCCTTACGGACCGGCACGAGAAGGGACGCTCACCGCTGTGAGTACACCGGTGCTGCCACAGACTGGACATGCGGGTGAAACCCTTGCCACACTCAGAGCACACAAAGGGTCTCTCTCTGGTGTGTATCCGCTGGTGCTCCCGCAGCCCCCATTCTCTCTTGTCACAGTGGAAGCAGCTGCTCACCAGCGTGGGCCCGCCGGTGTTGCCGCAACCCCCGCGAGCTGTCAAACGATTCACCACAGTACGGGCAGTCGTAGGGCTGGCCACTGGTGTGCACGTGCTGATGAGCCAGGGTGTGGGAGGTCATGGCAAAGCGATCTCCACACACCGGGCTGGTGACGGGACGGTCACCGGGATGCACCCGCTGGTGGGCCAGCAGCGTGGTGGAGTGGTTGAAGCCCTTGCCGCACTGGAACGCTGCAGATTTGGGTAACTCATCCTCTCACCAACGGCTCCCCGGGCCTCCTAGGTTCCTGTTGTTTGGGGGTTTGTAACTAAAATTTGTGATTGATATAACCATAGCATGAGAAGTATTGTGTTAGTGACAAGAATGCTTTGAATGGGTATACTCTGTGATTGATGTGTTAGACGTCAGTGCTCCAACTCTGTATAAACATGTGACTACTTTTCCAAAATACTATAAAAAGATGCTGAATGTCTTTGTTCATTAGAGTGATGGCCCATGAGGGTTAAGTATGTGTTGCATACTTGACTTTGTATCCTCTGGCACTCTTGCCGGCTAAATGATCAGTAAAGCTTGTGTTGGTTGATCTAACTTATTGCGAGGTGTCTGTTTTAAGAAATGAACCATAACAGTTCGGTACTCCCCCAACATAGGGAACATGTTTCCTGCATCTACCCTGTCCAATCCTACACTCATTTTATATCATTCTATAAGATACCCGCTCATCCTTCTGAATTCCAGTGAATACAAACCCAGTCGACCCATTCTTTCAACATATGTCAGTCCCACCATCCCAGGAATTAATCTTGTGAACCTACGCTGCACTCCCTCAATGGCAAGAATGTCCTTCCTCAAATGAGGAGACCAAACCTGCACACATTTCTCCAGGTGTAGTGTCACCAGGGCCATGTACAACTGTAGTAGGACCTCCTTGCTCCTAAACTCAACTCCTCTCGCTCTGAAGGCCAACATGTCATTCGCTTTCTTCACTGCCTGCTGTACCTGCATGCTTACTGTCAGTGACTGATGTACAAGGACACCCAGGTCTCGCTGTACTTCCCATTTTCCTAACCAGACATAATACAGAGTGCTGGAGTAATACCTTACACGTCCTCATCTCTGTGTCTCCCTCTCCTGTGACTCAGTCTGAAGAAGGTTCCCTCACTCCAGAGATGCTGCCCGTCCCGCTGAGTTACTCCAGCATTTTGTGTCTGTCTGTGGAGAACATATGGATAGGGGCCGTTTTTTTCCGTCACGACCAGCACTCTGAAACGTCACCTATCCATGTTCCCCACAGATGCTGCCTGACCCGCTGAGTTACTCCAGCACTTTGTGTCTATTGAGCAAGAGCATCCATATACAACTATCTGTCCAGTCCGAAGCTCAAAGAATAACCACTCTACACATCACACACGGCTTCCTTTCACCTGAAAGTCTTTCATGCTTTGCTTAGGGTAGTTATCATTAACCATTTCACACAAGTGGTTAATGACTAGTTCACATTAACTTTGAAACATCACCGATCTGTGTATGTCTTCAATATTCACACCAATGGCGGAATGGCCCACTCCTGCACCTATTTTTCTGTTTCCCTGGTTACAAATGTTGGCATCGAGGGAATGGGTGTAAAGGAAATGGGCCACAGAGCAATAAACAAACAGTTTGCAGTAAAGAGCACAATTAAATCTAATTTTTAGACAGCAACTTCCAATGTGCATTGAATTCATATAATAGGTCGCTCCAATTTGTGGTCAACACTCCCACCATATGGTGATCCGCCGCACTGCAGGCCCGTAGATATAATTAGCCGGGCCTGCAGTGCAGCGGATCACCACACGGTGGGAGTGTTGACCACAAACTGAACGGGCCTGCAGTGCAGCGGATCACCACACGGTGGGAGTGTTGACCACAAACTGAACGGGCCTGCAGTGCAGCGGATCACCACACGGTGGGAGTGTTGACCACAAACTGAACGGGCCTGCAGTGCAGCGGATCACCACACGTTGTTTTTAAATTATACAAATAGTTTTACTTCAAAATAATAAAAATAAACATACAGATTATTAACACAATCAAAGACTGCCTATATTGATAGTTGACAAACGTTCATCAGATTAATATATCGACAACTTTATGCTGGCCTTCATAACAAGAGGAGTTGAATATAGGAGCAAAGAGGTCCTTCTGCAGTTGTACAGAGCCCTAGTGAGACCACACCTGGAGTATTGTGTGCAGTTTTGGTCCCCTAATTTGAGGAGGGACATTCTTGCTATTGAGGGAGTGCAGCGTAGGTTTACAAGGTTAATTCCCGGGATGGCGGGACTGTCATATGCTGAGAGAATGGAGCAGCTGGGCTTGTCAACTCTCGAGTTTAGAAGGATGAGAGGGCATCTCATTGAAACATATAAGATTATTTAGGGTTTGGACTCGCTAGAGGCAGGAAACATGTTCCCGATGTTGGGGGAGTCCAGAACCAGGGGCCACAGTTTAAGAATAAGGAGTAAGCCATTTAGAACGGAGACGAGGAAACACTTTTTCTCACAGAAAGTGGTGAGTCTGTGGAATTCTCTGCCTCAGAGGGCAGTGGAGGCCGGTTCTCTGGATACTTTCAAGGGAGAGCGAGATAGGGCTCTTAAAGATAGCCGTGTCAAGGGATATGGGGAGAAGACAAGAACGGGGTACTGTTTGGGGATGATCAGCCGTGATCACATTGAATGGTGGTGCTGCCTCGAAGGGCCGAATGGCCTACTCCTGCACCTATTGTCTATTGGCTCTGGCGGAGCGCCCATCTACACACGCTGGCATTGAAACGCCCAACTCCAATACCAAGTCTGTTGAGCTTCACCCATGCTCCTCTGGGGAGGTCAGACCCTGGACAGCTTTTATCTGGTGAAGAGATGTAGTTGTGTAATGGAGATGAGGTTGCCTTCCACTCCTGTGACCACTTGGTGGCTATCCAGTGTGCTTTTGTCTCAGTTGGCTGGATGGATGCTAGGAGTTGTTTTCCATGTGGAGCAAAGGGGCGACAGAGAGAGGGGGAGGGAAATCTAGAGGGGGAGAGAGACAGTGGGGGGAGAGAGGGGAGGGGGAATGAGAGGGGGGAGAGAGAGGGGGTGGGGAGAGAGTGAGGGGGAGGAGAGTGAGGGGGAGACAGGGAGATGTTTCTGCTCTCTGCTGACAGCCTGATGGAGGGGTGATAAGACAGCCCTCAGAGCCTATAATACAGTCTTGTGGCCCAGAATTTAGGCCCGGAGCCTACACCACAGGCCCAGAGCTTACAACACATGCTCAGAGCTTACAACACACGCCTGGAGCCTATAACACAGGCCTTGAGCCTACAACACAGGCCTGGGGCTTACGAAACATAGGTCGGAAGTTCCAGAACTTAGGCGAAAGCCTACAACACAGGCCCGGAGCCTATAAAACATCCCTGAAGCCTACGACACACAGGCCCAGAAGCCCAGAACTTTGGGCAAAGCCCGGAGTGCAGGGCTGGGGCCAACGTACCAAACCTCTGAACCAAAGAGCATTATTGCAAGATATTTTTGTGGGTGCTTAGTGACAGATATAAATATATTTGTGTATATATGCTTGGAACTAAATGTTTTAGAGTGAAGCTTTTTGCACCAAAACCCAGCAATTAGACGATGATATGCATTAAAAAAAGGAAAATAGACCATGATTTCTCCACCCCATCACTCTCTCCTGCCCCCTTTCTCTCCTACCCTCTCTCCTCCCCTCTCTCTCCCCATCTCTCTCCCCCTGAGAGATGGGAGGGAGGGAGGGAGAGAGAGAGAGGTGAGGAGGGGGGGGGGGGGGGGTGAAAGAGTGAGCGAAGGAGAGGGAATGATTGCATACAAAAATTAATTCTCTCACTCCACACCCTACATGTGGAGGAGGTGGATGGGGAGAGGTGGGGGAGGAAGATGCCCCCTCTCCATCTACGCTCACTCCCACCCTCTCTAACCTCTCCCCCCCCCCCACTCTATCCCCCTCTCTCTACCCCCACCCCTTCCATCTCTGCCTCCCTTACCTCTCTACTGCCTGCGCAGTTGGGGGCTATGTGTGAGTGGTGCAATATTGTGTTGGGGGGAATGGCTTACATTGGGGGAACAGGTGAGTGGTGGAATCTTGCATTTGGGGGAGCAGACCCAACGGGTCACCATTTAGCCTGAACAGTGATGCCTCCACCTCCTATGTCACAGCGGGAACCAGTCAGCCGCGTCTGCGCAGTTGGGAGCTATGGGTGAGTGGTGGAATATTGCATTCGGGGACCAGCGTTCCTGTGTGATGCCGTGTACCCCCCCAACCCCCGCGTTGGGGGACGGGACCCAACGGGTCCCACTTGGTGTAGTAACCAGCTAAAAGTTTCTATCAACAGAGATAAGCAATGTTCATCATTGAATAGCTTCAAATAGTGATGATTGGTGAAGAATAGACTGAAACTAAATGTAACACTGTTTGCGATCAAAAAAGTATGTTGTGCACAGTGTGTATAATAATTACTCATTCTCCTCTGCAACATTGGTGATGGCTGCATTAGAAAAAGCTGACACTGTTCACTGGGATTTGACCACAATTGAATCAATGGATCTTTATTTTGTACAGCTAATCCATTATTTGTCAGTCACACCTTGCAGTACAAATTGTCACTCTCTTCCTAAAGGCAAGAGCGGGCATGTTGCTATAGAAACTCCTGAGGAAAGACCCTTGTAGGAAAGGAAATTTCCTAATCTAATCAAATCCATTAAACAAATAAAATACAACAGCGGCCAAACGATATTGCCAGCTGCAGGAACTATCTTTGAAGTAGTGGGGAGGTGTCCGACTGCCCTACGGCTACAGATATGCATGGAGCCAGCTGGTACTGTGAGCAGTCGACTGTGTGCAGCTAGGCTCACTTTTGCATTTTCACTTGGGTACAGTATGAATGAGAAGATGCTGGTACTGTTGATGGTCTGCTCCTTGACAGGGCCTGAGGGCTTATATTAGGAACACTTCTCTATCCGTTTCCCACAACGGATGACTGACCTGCTGACTTCTACCGGCACGTTGAAGGGGAATGGACAGGCGACGTGTCGGGTCTGGACCCTTCTTTGGACTGATGGAGTCGGGGCGGGGGGGGAGCTGGAAAAAATATTTGGGGTCCGGACAGACTCCAGGATTTCATTTGGAGGAGGGGAGAGTCTCCTCAAATTGGAGAATTCAGTGTTCGTCATTGGGCTGTAAGCTATGAGGTGCTGTTCCTCCAGTTTGTGTATCACTCACTCTGGCAATGGAGGAGGCCCAGGACAGAAAAATCAGTGTGGGAATGTGTAGGGGAGTTAAAATGGTCGGCAACCGGGAGATTCAGCAGTTCTTGGCGGACCGAGTGCAAGTGTAGGGTGAAATGCACGCCTAGTCTAGATACAAGGAACAGCAGATGCTGGTTTACAAAAAGAGACACAATCTCCTGGAGTAACTTGCACCTCTGGAGAGCATGGACAGGGAACATTCTAGATCAGGACCCTTCTTTAAACTGCTTGGTGTGGGGGTGGAGAAAGTTGGAAAGGAGGTGGGAATGGTCGCCTTATATTTCCTTCCCTCTACAGATGCCACCTGACCCACTGAGTTCCTCCACTGCTTTAGAGGGAATGGATAGACAACGTTTTGAGTCAGGGCCCTTCTTCAGATTGAGTGGAGAGGGTGGGGGGAGGAAGCTGGGAAAGAGAGATGGGGGCTGGACAAAGCCTGGCAAGTGATAGGTGGATACAAAATGCTGGAGTAACTCAGCGGGACAGGCTAGAGAGAAGGAATGGGTGATGTTTCAGGTTGAGACCCTTCTTCAGAAGTGATAGGTGGATATAGGTGAGGGAGACACGAGAAACTGCAGATGCTGGAATCTTGCATAGAACACAATTTAGTTTGATGCACAGAATCTCTTGCCCAGAGTGGGGGAATCCACGATCACAGGACACGGGTTCAAGGTGAAGGGGAAAAGATTTAATAGGAATCTGAGGGGTAACATTTCAACAGAGGGCACCAAATTCAAGTGCAGTTTTTTACCTCTTGGAGCAGGGTGCAAGGCCACAAAATTTAAGTGCAGTTTCATACCACTTCAAGCAGGGTGCAAGGCCACCAAATTCAGGTTCAGTTTCCTACCACTTCAAGCAGGGTGCAAGGCCACCAAATTCAAGTGCAGTTTCATACCATTTCAAGCAAGGTGAAACCACCATGAAACCACACAAAACACCACACACAGTTCATTAGACATTCAGTGTGTTCAATTGATTCACAGCTTAGACAGAGTTGTGACCTCTCCCTCCCCCATCATGCAGAGACTGAGCCACACACACACTTCCTGGTTTTATAATCCCTCCTCCTTCCACCAGAAAAGGTGTGACTTTCATGGCATGATTGACAGGAGAGAGATTCTCAAGATATTTTAAACACTAATAACACTTTTATTTTTCATTGATGGGAAGAATCCTCTGCACCTGAGCAGCGGAGGGGGACTGAGTAAGATGGGCAAAAATCACAGCCGTAAGTGGTAGTGTTTTACCTAAAATCAATATAGTACAAACAGGAAGTTGTCAAGTTTAGACAAACAACCCTTTGCAGTGCCTTTTCACTTCAACCCAAAACCTGCCCAAACAACCCTTTGCAGTGCCTTTTCACTTCAACCCCAAACCCCCCCCAACAACCCTTTGCAGTGCCTTTTCACTTCAACCCAAAACCCCGCCAAACAACCATTTGCAGTGCACTTTTACTTCAACCCAAACAACCATTTGCAGTGCATTTTTACTTCAACCCAAATAACCATCTACAGTGCATTTTTACTTCAAACCAAACAACCATTTGCAGTGCATTTTTACTTCAAACCAACCATATTTTCATTTTCAAACCACATTAAGGGCACTCACTTTAGTAGACATGTGCTCAGTGTTATTCTGAGCTCAGAGAGACGTGACCCTCTGGCTTCCTCCATCTTGCTGCGACTGAGTAAGGCACACCACTTCCGGGTCTTATAGTCCCTCCCCCCTCCCGGGGGCAGCAGAGAGAATAGCGATTTTAAAAAAAACATTAATATCTCTCTGATTTTTCATTGATGGGAAAAATCCTCCAGTACCGGAAGGTGGAGGGGGGCTCTGAGCGGGGTGGCCAAAAATGTGGGCCGTAGGTGGCGGCGTTCTCTCGGAAATCACAGCACAGCGAGCCAAAAGCGGTCAAGATCAGACTTTTAGTAATATATAGATAGATAGATAGATAGATAAAAGAACTGGACATACTAGATGCAGGAAAAATGTTCCCAATGTTGGGCGAGTACAGAACCAGGGGCCAGTCTTAGAATAAAGAGAGTTGTGAATCCGTGGAATTCCCTGCCACAGTGGAGGCCAAATCACTGGATGGATTTAAGAGAGAGTTAGATAGAGCTCTAGGGGCTGGTGGAATCAAGAGATATGGGGAAAAGGCAGGCACGGGTTATTGATTGGGGACGATCAGCCATGATCACAATGAATGGCGGTGCTGGCTCGAAGGGCCGAATGACCTCCTCCTGCACCTATTTTCTATGTTTCTATGACATGTTTGGAGGGATATGGACCAAATGCAGGCAGGTGGACTAGTGTAGCCGGGACATGTTGGTCAGTGTGGGCAGGTTGGGCTGATGGTCCTGTTTCCACACTGTATCAGTCTATGACTCTAACATGAAGTGCTGGAGTAACTCGGCGGGTCAGGCAGCATCTGTGGAGAACATGGATAGTTGACGTTTCACAGAGTGCTGCAGTAACTCAGCGGGTCAGGCAGCATCTGTGGAGAACATGGATCGGTGACTTTTCGGGTCAGGACCCTCCTTCAGACTGACACTATTTTAACAGATGAGGGGGTGATTGGCAGGTGAGTGAAGTAAGTGACAGAGGCGAGGGAAAATAAGGAGATAAAAGGATGTGAGATAAGGAGAGAGGAATGTATATGTGCAGCTTTAAGGGACGTTGGTCAGGTAGCATTTGGAGTATTGTATACAGTTCTGGTCACTCCATTACAGGACTGATGTGGAGGCTTTGGGGAAGGTGCAGAGATGGTTAACCAGAATGGTATAAAACAAGCAACTGCAGATGCTGGTTTACAAAAAAGGACACAAATTGCTGGAGTAACTCAGCGGGACAGGCAGCATCTCTGGAGAGAAGGACTGGGTGACATTTCGGGTCGAGACTGAGGAGGGTCTCGACCAAAAACATTACCTATTCCTTCCAGGATTTTGTGTCTACCTAAACAGAGCCTATCTGTCCACGTGGTGGTGTGCCAGCAGGCTGGAGGAGCGGGCAAAGGCCTTGCCACAGAGCGGGCAGGTGAAGGGGCGCTGGCCAGTGTGGACTCGCCGGTGCTCCAGCAGGTGGTCAGGGCGGGTGAAGCCCTTACCACAGGACCGGCACAAGAAGGGACGCTCACCGTTGTGGGTACGCCTGTGCTGCCACAGGCTGGACATGCGGGTGAAACCCTTGCCACACTCAGAGCACACAAAGGGTCTCTCTCTGGTGTGTATCCGCTGGTGCTCCCGCAGCCCCCATTCTCTCTTGACACAGTGGGAGCAGCTGCTCACCGGCGTGGGCCCGCCGGTGCTGCCGCATCCCCCGCGAGCTGTCAAACGATTCACCACAGTACGGGCAGTCGTAGGGCTGGCCACTGGTGTGCACATGCTGGTGAGACAGGGCGTGGGAGGACCTGGCAAAGCGATCTCCACACACCTGGCTGGGGACGGGACGGTCGCCGGCGTGCACCCGCTGGTGGGACAGCAGCCTGGTGGAGCGGTTGAAGCCCTTGCCGCACTGGGTACAGGTGTAGGGGCGCTCACCAGTGTGGGTGCGCTGGTGCTGCAGCAGGTTGCTGGAGTGGGTGAAGCTCTTGCCACACTGGGCGCAGGTGTAGGGGCGCTCGCCGGTGTGGGTGCGCTGGTGCCCCAGCAGGTTGCTGGACCTGGTGAAGCCCTTGCCGCACTGGGCGCAGTTGTAGGGGCGCTCACCGGTGTGGGTGCGCTGGTGCTCCAGCAAGTTGCTAGAGCTAGTGCAGCCCTTGCCGCACTGGGCACAGGTGTAGGGGCGCTCGCCGGTGTGGGTGCGCTGGTGCATCAGCAGGTGACTGGACTGGGAGAAGCTCTTGCCGCACTGGGCACAGGTGTAGGGCCGCTCCCCGGTATGCAGCCGCCTGTGCACCTTCAGGTCCTTGGACAATTTGAAGCCTTTGCCGCAGTCGGAGCAGGTGAAGGGCCGCTCACTGCTGTGCACCCGCTGGTGCTCCCGCAGCCGTGACAACTGGGTAAAGTTCTTGCCGCATGTGGAGCAGCCATAGGGCTTCTCGCCCATGTGCACTTGCCGGTGGGCCTCCAGGACATTTGCCGTCTTGAAACTCTTGCTGCACACCGAGCAGTCGAAGGGGCGTTCACCCGTGTGCACCCGCCGGTGGATCTCCAGCTGGCTCGGGCTCTGACAGGCCTTGCCACACATGTCGCACTGATAACGCTTCTCCTTGTTGTGCCCCGGCATGTGGTCCTCCATCGAAAAACAGCCCCTCGAAGCTCAGCCCGCACACCGAGCAGATGGGGGGGGGGGGGGGGGCTCACTGGCACCCTGGCCGCCCTCAATGGCCGCTCACGTCCCCATCTCTCCGTCCACAGCAACGGCTCCTAAACCCTGCAGGAGGGGAACACAGAGGGTCAACAAGCTGCCAAACAGGACATTACTAACACATATTGGGTGCGTTTATGGTGGAGGAAACCGTTATATTATTCTGCGCGGCACACTGCGCCGGTACAGTTGCTGCCTCACCGCCAGAGACCCTGGGTCGATCCTGACTACGGGTGCTGTCTGTGCGGAGATTGTACGTTCTCCCCTTGACCTGCGTGAGATTTCACTCCGGGTGCTCCGTTTCCTCCAACATTTCAGACGTTCAGGGTTGTAGATTAATTGGTCTCCGAAAAATTGCTAAATTGTCCCTAATGTGCGTAGGATAGTGCTAGTGTACGGGGTGATCGCTGGTCGGCGCGGACTCCGCGGGCCGAAAGGCCTGTTTCCATGCTGCATCTCTAAACTAAACTAAACTAAACTAAACTAAACTAAAGAAGGGTGTCGACCCATAACGTCACCCATTCCTTCTCTCCACAGATGCTGCCTGACCCGCTGAGTTACTCCAGCACTTTGTGTCTATCTTCTCCACAGATGCTGCCTGACCCGCTGAGTTACTCCAGCACTTTGTCATAGAGTGATACAGCGTTGGAAAGAGGCCCTTCGGCCCAACTCGTACCCACACTCCAAGATCCCTTGTCTCCACACATTCCCCCAGCGCCCCGCCATTCACAGTGAAGATCCTGCCCTGGTTTGACTTCCTCCCCACCCCCAAACAATGTGACCTCCTCCCTGTGGCTCCCTGCCCCTTACCCCTGCTGCCGCCTCCTGCCCCTTACCCCCCTTTGCTCCCTCACCCCTCCTCCCCACCCCCAAACAGTGTGACCCCCCACCAGGCTCCCAACCCCCTTACTTGACTCACTTGACCCCTCTCTCTCCCCCTGTTCCCTGCCCCCTCCATTCATCCCCCTCGGCACCAAACCCACTCCCCCTTGAATCTTTGCTCCCTGCTCCCCCCGCTACTCACTTCACCCCTTTTCCAACCCCCAGCCTCTCCCCCCTCCCTCCCCGGGCTGTCTCCTTTCTCTCTCTCCCCTCTCCCCCTCTCTCACCGTCCAGTGCGGGTCGGCGCCATCTTGGCCACCGTGGCGTCATTTCCGGGCTGAGGCCGCCCCGTAAACTGCGGAGCAACGGGCCGGGGCCGTGACGTCATTTCCGGGCTGATGCCCCTCCCTCTGTCTCCGGGGCAACGGGCAGCGGCCGGGCCGGGGCAGCGGCATCATTTCCGGGCTGATGCCCCTCTCTCTGTCTCCGGGGCAACGGGCAGCGGGCGGCCGGGCCGGGATGAGCCGTGACCGGGCCTGGGGCCGGGCCTGCGCCGCCGCAACACGACCATCAATCTCCGGTGGGGCTGCATCATTCCTTCCCCACTCCCTCTCCCTTTCTCCCCCATCTCTCTCTCTCTCTCTCTCTCTCTCTCCCACTCACCTCCTTTCTCCACCTGTCTCTCCCTGTCCCCCTCCCCCACTCTGTCCCCTCCTCTCTCCCCCTCTCTCACTCTCCGTCTCTCTCCCGTGCAGTAGCCAGCGCTGTTTTTAAGTTGCGAAAGTCTTGTTGGAGTGAGAGAGAATTGCTGCGGTGCCTTGGCAGAGACACCAGCAACAGTGGTTTAATGTAGCAATGTTACAACATTTTGAGATTTAAAAAATCAAGTCTGCAATTTATCCCATCAGATAAAGCATAAAAATAAGTTTAATTTGACACCTAATTCACTTTCATATCTCAAGTATTTAAAAAGTTATGGCCATTTACATACTAGGAAATTAGCATCTTGTTCCCTATTGATTTTCTATGGACATAACAAAAAAGCTGTGATCGTGAACAGTCAAAAGCCCATAACTTTCTTAAAAATTAAGAGAACTGAATGAAATGTTAAGTTATCATAGATTGAAGCATTCTGAAACAAATATAAAATAATCTTACTTGGATGACCTGAAATTAAAGCATATAATTAGTTAGTTACCCAATTGTAGCTAATTTCAAACTTCAATTACTAGATCTAAACATCTATCCATTTCTTAATAAATGATTAACATTTTTAAATAGCCTAAGTGTCCAAATAATATTCACAAATAATTCACAATAAAACATGATTTTAAAATCTCATTTACACTAATTTATAGGTCAAATGGAAGGAATTTAGTGTTCAATTGCTGTAAATTAAAGTCCATTTAAATCAGCTTTCTAGTGGGATCCTGTGAACGCGCTGGTTTAGAACGTTCACATTGCGGTAGATTTGTGCCCCAAATGCCCAGAAAAATACTGCGGGATATAATGGGCCCAAAATTAGCTACTCGCAATATTAAACTTTGTATAAAGGGATCTTAAGAAGCCCTTTTTAATGTAAAAATAAGCAGCCTACCTTCTGTTGTCCCCTGTATGAGATCCGACCCGTTGTCGGCGGTCGGGGGTTTAGAGGTTAATTTTTAAACTACTATAACAATTAGATAAAGCCCTTAAAAGTAATAATAGCTAAAGCGACGGAATCTTCCAGCGATTTTTCGTGAATAATTAACTAGGCTGAACATCCTCGATTTGAACAGCCTAGGGAAAATCGCGTTTTAAACCCGCCCCCCTCTAAACGGCGCCAAAATCGCGCACCCGCAGCGACAGATTTTCAGCTACGCTTCAGGTACGCTTTGCAACATACCTATTTAATGTAGCCTTCGTTCCACAGATGCTGCCTCACCCGCTGAGTTTCTCCTGCATTTTTGTCTACCTTCCGTATTAAACATATAAATCACACGTCTGGGGGCAAAACGGGTAAATAATATTATAAACATCTCTTTATTTACTGAGGTAAATCTCCATATAAACTACATGTCTGGGGGTAAAACTGAGGTAAATAATGTTATAAACATCTCTCAGTGTCTGTTCCCCTGTAAATAATCAATAAATCTCCACATAAACTACAGGTCTGTGAGAAAAACTGGGATAAATAATGTTATAAACCTGTCTGAGTGGATATCTGAGGTAAATAATCAATAAACTACTCCTCTCCCCTCTCTCCATCTTCATCTCTTCCCCCTTGATGTACATAATCAATAAACCCCCATCTAAGGGGGGTAATCAATAAACTCTCCGTCCACCCTCCCTCTCACCACCTCTCTCCCTCCCCCTTGATTTCTCCTTCCTTAAGTACCCTGGGATGTAGACCATCAGGCCCTGGGGATTTATCAGCCTTCAGTCCAATCAGTCTACCCGGCACCATTTCTTGCCTAATGTGAATTTCCTTTAGTTCCTCCGTCACCCTAGATCCTCTGGCCACTAGTACATGTGGGAGACTGTTTGTGAAGACTGATCCAAAGTACCTGTTCAACTCGTCTGCCATTTCCTTGTTCCCCATATTAAATTCACCTTTTTCAGTCTTCAAGGATCCAAATTTGGGCTGAACTCATTTTTTCCTCTTCACATACCAAAAGAAGCTTTTACTATCCTCCTTTATATTCTTGGCTAGCTTACCTTCGTACCTCATCTTTTCTTCCCGTATTGCCTTTTCAGTTATCTTCTGTTGCTCTTTAAAAGTTACCCAATCCTCTTGCTTCCCGCTCATCTTTGCTATGTTGTACTTCTCTTTTATTTTTATACTGTCCCTGGCATCCCTTGTCAGCTATGGTCGCCCCTTACTCCCCTTGGAATCTTTCTTCCTCTTTGGAATGAACCAATCCTGCACCTTCTGTATTAATCCCAGAAATACCCTCCATTGTCGTTCCCCCGCCTGTTTTTTATTTTTTTATTTTTTATTTATTTATTTTATTTTTAATTTTATTAGTAAGTACAGTCATATGGCACCAAAGTGCCTAATATATATTTTCATAATACATTTTATGTACAATTTCTTTTTTTTTTGTTACATTGAAAAAAGATTAGAATAAGAAAAAGAAGTTAGATAGTAAAGGATAGAAAGATGTGAAATATATAGTGTGTGAAAAAAGAAAACGAGTAAATGAAGAAAGTTGAGAGAGAAAATAGAGAAAATAAAATAAAATAAAAAAGAAAAGGAAATAATTATTTATAATCTTGACCAACCCTCGTCCAGTCCTGAAACAGTTATTTTTTACAATTGTGTTGCACCATATGATTCCAAAAAAACGACGAATGGAGACCAACTCGTTATGAATTGGTCTGATTTATCCATTAGGAGGAATCGCATTTCCTCAAGATGAGCGGTGTCCAACATACTTGCAATCCACATTTTAAGCGTTGGTATTGATGTACCCTTCCAAAATTTAAGAATTAATTTTTTTGCTATTATTAAACCATAGTTAAGGAATAGATTTTGAGATGTGTTCAATGTATTCCCATCTTCCATTACGCCAAATATAATCATTTCAGTATTAGGTTCCATTCTTGTCTTGAATAATTTTGTAAATATTTCAAAAATATCATTCCAAAATCTATAAAGTTTTATGCAGGAAACTAAGGAGTGTGTTATAGTTGCCTTTTGGGCTAGACATTTATCACAAGTGGCGGATATATTTGGATAAAATTTGTTCAATCTTGTTTTTGAATAATATAATCTATGTACAATTTAAAATTGAATTAGATTATGTCTTACATTAATTGAACATTTGTGAATATATATCAG
This sequence comes from Amblyraja radiata, assembly GCF_010909765.2. Taxonomy (NCBI): domain Eukaryota; kingdom Metazoa; phylum Chordata; class Chondrichthyes; order Rajiformes; family Rajidae; genus Amblyraja; species Amblyraja radiata. Next base: position 46,355,394 of record NC_045975.1, read on the forward strand.
GTATTTTTCCCATTTAACCTTCGTAATTTTTATCATTAGTTCCCGTTCCCACTCTTCTCTAAGTACCTCTGTCGATGGTAGGTCTATATTTAGAATACTATTATATAAATATGATATTAATTTTTGTGAGTCAGCTTCAATATTCATTGCTTCTTCCAATAAGTCAGGAGTTACTTTTTGATATCCTTGTATATATTTTTTCACGAAATCGCAAATCTGAAGATATTTAAAATATTGGTTGTTTTTCAATTTAAATTTTAATTGTAGTTGTTGGAATGATAGTAGGTTTCCCATTTCGTACATATCCCCGATCCTTCTAATTCCAAGACTTTCCCATTGGTTATATGTCTTATCAATAAGAGATGGTTTAAATAAAGGGTTATTCGCTATTGGCATTAACAGTGATAGATTTCTTAATTTTAAAGATAATTTTATTTGTTTCCAAATTCTTATTGTACCATATATAATTGGGTTCTTCTTATATATTGTGTTATTCAGTTTTTTTGGGGAGAAGAGGATCGTTCCTATATTACAAGGATGGCAATCCTCCTTCTCCATTTTTATCCATTCTGTCTGTTGGGTAGAACTATCCAACCAATAAATCATATTCTTAATATGCACTGCCCAGTAATAATACATAAAATTCGGAAGTGAAAGTCCCCCGACCTCTTTTGGTTTACATAAGTGTTTTTTTGTGATTCTATGTGATCTATAGTCCCAAATATAATTAGTAATATTAGAGTCTAATTTTTTTTTAAAATATTTTGGTATAGATTGAAATAGGTATAGTAATTGTGGTAGGAAGATCATTTTTATTGCATTTATTCTACCTAATAATGATAAGGGAAGTGTTTTCCAAAATTTAATCAACGTATTAAGTTTATTTAATAAAGGTATGAAGTTAGCGTTGAATAATGCTTTATATTTTCTAGTAATCTGAATACCCAAATATTTAAATTTTTCTGTTGCGATTTTAAAGGGGAACTTCAGTAAGTGTGTAGGTTCTTGAGGTTTTAATGTCATGATTTCACTTTTATTCCAGTTTATTCTATATCCAGAAAAAGACCCAAATTCCTCTATTAAGTTTAATAAATTTGGTATGCTCGTTTGTGGCTTTGTAATATATAAAAGTATATCGTCTGCATATAATGAGATTTTATTCTTTGAGTCCCTGGTATTATAGCCCTGAATATTCGGATGAATTCTTATACTTTCAGCCAGGGGTTCTATCATAAGGGCAAATAGCAGGGGTGATAGTGCACATCCCTGCCTATTACCCCTTGATAGTTGAAATTTTTTGAGATAACAACTTTCCACTTCTTCCCTTTCTTACACTGTCCCTGACTGCCCTTGTCAGCCACGGTCACCCCTTACTAACCTTAGACTCTTACTTCCTCTTTGGAATGAACTGATCCTGCAACTTCTGTATTAATCCCAGAAATACCTGCCATTGTTGTTCCCCCGCCTGTTAAGCAGCAACCCATCCTTTTTGTACAATTCGCCCTTCCCCCAAAGCAGATCCCAGTGGTCTAAGAATCTAAATCCCTGCTCCCTGCACCAGCTCCTCAGCTACACATTGAGATCCTCTATCTCCCTGTTCCTGCCCTCACCAGCATGAGGAACTGGAAGCAAATCGGAGATAACCATCCTGGAGGTCCTGCTTTTCAGCCGCCTTCCGAGTTCTCTGAAGTCACGCTGTAGAATGTCTTTCCACTTCTTCCCGACGTCATTTGTGCCAACGTGCACTACCACTTCCGGCTGCTCACCTTCGCCCTTGAGGATGCTCTGCAATCGGTCCATGGCGTCCTGGATCCTGACACCAGGGAGGCAACACACCATCCTTGATTTCCACCTGTTGCCGCAGAAACCCATGTCTGTCCCCGACTACCACGGCTCTCTCTGCCTGATGTCTGTCTCTTCGGTTATGCCTCAGCGTCACCTTTTGACTCGCAAACCTGTCCCTTCTCTCTTCAGGTATCTTCGGTGTAACGATCTTACTGTAGGTCCTGTCCAGGATTTTCCCGGATGATCCTGAGGTCATCCAGCTGCTTCTCCAGTGCCCCAACACGGCCCTTCAGGAGCTGAACCGGGACACACTTTGCTAGAGGCAGGAAACATGTTCCCGATGTTGGTGGAGTTCAGAACCAGGGCCCATAGTTTAAGAATAAGGAGTAAGCCATTTAGAACGGGGATGAGGAAACACTTTTTCACACAGGCAGTTGTTAGTCTGTGGCATTCTCAACCACAGAGGGCGGAGGAGGCCGGTTCTCTGGATACTTTAAATAGAGAACTAGATAGAGCTTTTAAAGATAGCAGAGCCAGGGTATAAGGGGAGAAGGCAGGAACGGGGTACTGTTTGTGGATGATCAGCCATGATCATATTGGATGGCGGTGTTGGCTCGAAGGGCTGAATGGCCTACTCCTGCACCCATTGTCTATGTTTCTATGTAACAGCTTTTCACTCCACATCACCGTCTACATCTCTCCTGCGACTCGCAGTCTGAGGAAGGGTCTTGACCATGAAACGTCGCCCATTCCTTCTCTCCAGAGATGCTGCCCGTCCCGCTGAGTTACAGCAGTATTTTGTAGTCTGGCCCCCCCCTTTAAGGTGTTATCTCAGGTTTGCAGCCTCTGCAGCTGCTGTGATTGTTTCCCCTTTCCCCCCCCCCCCCCATGTGATGTAGGAGCCGGGCGGGGGTACGTCACGGGGTAGGGCGGGGGTACGTCACGGGGGAGGGCGGGGGTACGTCACGGGGCAGGGCGGGGGTACGTCACGGGGTAGGGCGGGGGTACGTCACGGGGGAGGGCGGGGGTACGTCACGGGGGAGGGCGGGGGTACGTCACGGGGCAGGGCGGGGGTACGTCACGGGGCAGGGCGGGGATAAGTCACGGGGTAGGGCGGGGGTACGTCACGGGGCAGGGCGGGGATATGTCACGGGGCAGGGCGGGGATATGTCACGGGGCAGGGCAGGGATATGACACGGGGCAGGGATATGTCACGGGGCAGGGCGGGGATATGTCACGGGGCAGGGCGGGGATATGTCACGGGGCAGGGCGGGGATATGTCACAGTGCAGGGCGGGGATATGTCACGGGGCAGGGCGGGGAAAAGGTCACGGGGCAGGGCGGGGGTATGTCACGGGGCAGGGATATGTCACGGGGCAGGGCGGGGATATGTCATGGGGCAGGGCGGGGGTATGTCATGGGGCAGGGCGGGGATATGTCATGGGGCAGGGCGGGGGTATGTCACGGGGCAGGGCAGGGATATGTCACGGGGCAGGGCGGGGATAAGTCACGGGGCAGGGCAGGGATATGACACGGGGCAGGGCAGGGATATGACACGGGGCAGGGCAGGGATATGACACGGGGCAGGGATATGTCACGGGGCAGGGCGGGGATATGTCACGGGGCTGGGCGGGGGTACGTCACGGGGCAGGGCAGGGATATGTCACGGGGCAGGGCGGGGATATGTCACGGGGCAGGGCGGGGATATGTCACGGGGCAGGGCGGGGGTACGTCACGGGGCAGGGCGGGGATATGTCATGGGGCAGGGCGGGGAAAAGGTCACGGGGCAGGGCGGGGGTACGTAATGGAGCAGGGCCACCCCCTTCTTCCTCACCCAACTCCCTCACTTCTCCCCCTCCTCTTCCACCCCCCTCTCCTCTCCCCCACTTGCCTTCTCACCACCTCTCCACTCCTTCCTCCCCTCCACCCCGCCCTCTCCATTCCCCTTCACCCCCTGCCCTTCCCCTCCCCCCCCCCCCCCCCCCCCCCGCCCCTTCAAGCACCAGTTTTGTTCACGCGTTAGTAATGTCCTGTTTGCCATCTTGTTGACCTTCTGTGTTCCCCTCCTGCAGGGTTTAGGAGCCGTTGCTGTGGACGGAGAAACGGGGACGTGAGCGGCCATTAGAGGACAGCCAGGGTGTCGGTGAGCCCCCATCTGCTCGTGTGCGGACTGAGCTTGGAGGGGCTGAGCTTCGATGGAGGACCACATGACAGGGCACAACAATGGGAAGTGTTATGAGTGTGACGTGTGTGGCAAGGCCTGCCGGAGCCCGAGCAAGCTGGACATCCACCGGCGGGTGCACACGGGCGAGAAGCCCTATGCCTGCTCCACCTGTGGCAAGAGCTTTGCCCGGGTGGCGAGCCTGCAGGAGCATCAGCGGGTGCACAGCAGTGAACGGCCCTTCACCTGCTCTGACTGTGGCAAAGGCTTCAAGTCGTCGAAGGGAATGAAGGTGCACAGGCGTCTGCACACCGGGGAGCTGCCCTACATCTGCAGCGAGTGCGGCAAGGGCTTCATCAGCAAAGGCAGCCTGCTGGTGCACCTGCGCTCCCACACTGGCGAGCGCCCCTACACCTGTGCCCAGTGCGGCAAGGGCTTCAGCCACTCCAGTAGCCTGTTGAAGCACCAGCGCACCCACACTGGCGAGCGCCCCTACACCTGCACCCAGTGCGGCAAGGGCTTTACCAGCTCTAGCAACTTGCTGTCCCACCAGCACTCTCACACCAGCGATCGCCCATACACCTGTGCCCAGTGCGGCAAGGGCTTCACCAGCTCCAGCAGCCTGCTGGTGCACCAGCGCTCCCACACTGGCGAGAGTCCCTACACCTGCACCCAGTGCGGCATGGGCTTCACCCGCTCCGACGGCCTGCAGGAGCACCAGCGCACCCACACCGGCGAGCGTCCCTATACCTGTGCCAAGTGCGGCAAGGGCTTCATCACCAACAGCAGCCTGCTGAAGCACCAGCACACCCACACCAGCGAGCGTCCTTACACCTGTGCCCAGTGCGGCAAGGGCTTCATCAGCAACAGCAGCCTGCTGGTGCACCAGCGCACCCACACCGGCGAGCGCCCCTACACCTGCACCCAGTGCGGCAAGGGGTTCACCCTCTCCAGCAGCCTGCTGAAGCACCAGCGCACCCACACCATCGAGCACCCCTACACCTGTGCCCAGTGCAGCAAGGGCTTCAACAGCTCTAGCAGCCTGCTGGTGCACCAACGCACCCACACCGTCGAGCACCCTTACACCTGCACCCAGTGCGGCAAGGGCTTCACCCGCTCCACCAGGCTGCTGTCCCGCCAGCGGGTGCACGCCGGCGACCGTCCCGTCCCCAGCCTGGAGTGTGGAGAGCGCTTTGCCATGGCCTCGCATGCCCTGTCTCACCAGCACATGCACACCAGTGGCCAGCCCTACGACTGCCCGTACTGTGGTGAGGCGTTTGACAGCTCACGGGAGTTGCGGCAGCACCGGCGGGCCCACGCCAGCGAGCAGCTGCTCCCACTGTGTCAAGAGTGCATGGGGACTGCAGGAGCACCAACGGATACACACCAGAGAGAGACCCTTTGTGTGCGCTGAGTGTGGCAAGGGTTTCATCCGCATGTCCAGCTTGTGTCAGCACCGGCGTACCCACAGCAGTGAGCGTCCCTTCCCCTGCCCGTCCTGTGATTAGGGCTTCCCCCGCCTTGTCCACCTGCTGGAGCACCAGCGAGTCCACACCGGCCAGCGCCCCTTCACCTGCCCGCTCTGTGGCAAGGCCTTTGTTCGCTCCTCCAGCCTGCTGGCACACCACCAAGTGGAAAGGCGCTGTTTAGGTTAACACAATGTGCTGGAAGGAATGGGTAACGTTTCTGGTCGAGACCCTCCTCTGTCTAGATCCGAAATGTCACCCAGTCCTTCTTTCCAGAGATGCTGCCTGTCCCTCTGAGTTACTCCAGCATCTTATGTCCTTTTTTGTAAACCAGCATCTGCAGTTCTTTGTTTTTAAACGATTCTAGTTAACTATGCAATACTCCAAATGCTACCTGACCAATGTCCCTTAAAGATGCACATATACATTCCTTATCTCACACCCTTTTATCTCCTTATTTTCCCTTGCTTTTGTCACTTACTTCACTCACTGCCTTCACGCACTTCACGCACTTACTTCAATCACCCCCTCATCTGTGAACATAGTTTCAGTCTGAAGAAGGGTCCTGACCCGAAATGTCACCTATCCATGTTCTCCACACATGCTGTCTGACCCGCTGAATTACTCCAGCATTCTGTGAAACGTCACCTATCCATGTTTTCCACAGATGCTGCCTGATCCGTTGAGTTACTCCAGCACTTCGTGTCGGAGTCATATAGTGATATACAGTGTGGAACCAGGACCTTCGGCCCAACTTGCCCACACCAACCAACATGTCCCGGCTACACTAGTCCCACCTGCCTGCGTTTGGTCCATATCCCTCCAAATGTGTCCTATCCATGCAACTGTCTATAACTGTTTCTTACACGTTGGGATAGTCCCAGCCTCAACTACCTCCCACGGCAGCTTGTTCCATACACCCACCACCATATGTTGAAAAGTTACCCTTCAGATTCCTATTAAATCTTTTCCCCTTCACCTTGAACCCATGTCCTATGGTCCTCGATTCCCCCACTCTGGGCAAGAGATTCTGTGCATCTAACTAAATTGTGTTCTATGCAAGATTCCAGCATCTGCAATTACTTGTGTCTTCCTCACCTATATCCACCTATCATTTCTGAAGAAGGGTCTCAAACTGAAATATCACCCATTCCTTCTCTCTAGAGATGCTGCCTGTCCCGCTGAGTTACTCCAGCATTTTGTATCCACCTATCACTTGCCAGACTTTGTCCAGCCACCATCTCTCTTTTCCAGCTTCTTCCCCCACTCTCTCCACTCAGTCTGAAGAAGGGTCCTGACTCAAAATGTTGTCTATCCATTCCCTCTAAAGCGGCGGAGGAACTCAGTGGGTCAGGCGGCATCTGTAGAGGGAAGGGAATCTAAGGCGACCACTCCCACCTCTCCTTTCCAACTTTCTCCTCCCCCCCCCCAAGCAGCCTGAAGAAGGGTCCTGATCTAGAATGTTGCCTGTCCATGCTCTCCAGAGGTGCAAGTGATTCCAGGAGATTGTGTCTCTTTGTAAACCATCGTTGCCAAACATTTTAACTCCCACACTGGTATTTCTGTCCTGGGCCTCCTCCATTGCCAGAGTGAGGTGACACGCAGACTGGAGGTACAGCACCTCATAGCTTACAGCCCAATGACATGAACATTAAATTCTCCAAATTAAACGGACATTCCCCCCTCCCTCGTGGGCCATCTCTTCATCATTCCTCTGTCTTCTTCTCACTGGTGAAAGGCGTCAGGATTAAGAGTCACCGCTTCCTGTATTTTAAGTATGTTTTAAAAGTATGTTTTAGTTTTTCAAGGTTTGTTTTACATGGGCGGGGGGTGGGGGGAATTGAGGGAAACTTTTTTTCAGTCACTTACCTCGACGAAGATGCGATTTTTCTCCTTTGCCGAGGATCGCCCGAGAGGAGCTCCAACCTCGGGGCCTGTGGACTTTAACACAGTGAAGCCCGCAGTCTCTGGTAAGAAGAGGCCGACTCGGGAGCTCCATCCAGCGGGGTCAATCCTTCCCGACCCCGGAGTTTCCATCATCCCAACGCGACGGCTTCGGACATCGGACCGTCGGCAGCGACGACTGCGGAGGGTTCAACAGCCCCGACCACGGGTGAACAAACCAAGATGTTTGAAATGTATTACCTTCCATCACAGTGAGGAATGTGGATGCCGCTGTGGTGGATATTTCTGTTAATTTTTATTTTAAGTGGCTGTATGTCTTGTTTCTTTTCACTTAGTATGCTGTATGGTAACTCAAATATCACTGTACCTTAATTGGTGCATGTGACAGTAAATATGAACTGAACGAACTCTCGTAAACATCTAGTGAATTGGTCTCCACTGCCTTCTGTGGCAGGGAATTCCACAGATTCACAACTCTCTGGGTGAAAAAGCTTTTCCTCATATCAGTCCTAAATGTCCTACCCCTTATTCTTAAACGGTGGCCCCTGGTTCTGATAATATCCTAGTTATATAATATAAATTATAACGTACGGTATTTTATTAAGTAAAGATTAATTTGACTTCTTTGGGTTTTGGGTTCTGAAGCTTTGTAATTCTGTGCTGCTGATGAGCTGGGTGATCAGGAAATTGAAGGCCAGAATTCAAACTGCATCCACGCTGCTTCCCGTTGTGCTCAAGCAAAATATATTGACAATGGTGGGAGAGGATGTGTTTCCTGAGAAGGTGCTGGCTTCAATCAACAGAAGCCTTGAGAGAGGATGTGTTTCCTTTGGAGTTGGGTCTCTGTAAACAGGAACTTCTGTGGGTAATTGATTGTTACATTGTTAAGAAGGTACTGCAGATGATAGACCTTTGACTAAGTTCCTATTCGTTAGGGGTTTTGTAACTAAAATATGTGATTGATATAACCATAGCATGAGAAGTATTGTGTTAGTGACAAGAATGCTTTAAATGGGTATACTATGTGATTGATGTGTTAGACGTCATTGCTTCAGCTCTCTATAAACATGCGACTACATTTCCAAAATACTATAAAAAGGATGCTGTATGTCTTTGTTCATTAGAGTGATGGCCCATGAGGGTTAACATTGCCGTCCGAAGGTGGGGTGCGTGGGGTGAGACCACACCCCCCTTTTTTCCCCCAGAGTAAGAAAAAATCACAATAAATAAATAAATTCGGGGGGAAAAAATCAGCGTTTCCACTTTGGAAACGGCCAGTTCTCCATTCTCCCGTCGCCGGGCGGGAGTAGCTGAATCTGAACCCAGCGGCTGTGACCCCAACACCAGACGCCGCTGTGGCGGGCCCGCTCCCCTCGCCTCCCCCCGCCGCCAGGGCCCAAGGTATCTCCCGCTCACGCCATCCTCGCTGGGCTCCTGCTGGGTCCACGCCGCCCCCACTGGGCCCACACCACCCCGCTGGACCCACGCCACCCCACTGGGCCCACGCCACCCCCACTGGGCCCACGTCACCCCCGCTGGGCCCACACCACCCCTGCTGACCCGCTGGGCCCACGCCACCCTTCCTGACCCCCGCTGGGACCATGCCACCCCTGCTGACTCCCACTGGGCCCACACCACCCCAGCTTGACCCCCACTGGGCCCATTCCACCCCCGCTGGACCCACGCCACCCCCGCTGATCCCCACTGGACGCACGCCACCCCTGCTGGACCCATGCCGCCACCGCTGGACCCCCGCCACCCCCACCGGGAGGAGATTGATAGATTCTTGATTGATACGGGTGTCGGAGGTAATGGGGAGAAGGCAGGAGAATGGGTTTGAGAGGGAAAGATCACCCAACTTCTATACTCAATACTTTGACTGATGAAGGCCAAAGTGCCAAAATACTTTTTGACCACCTGATATACCTGAGACACGACCTTCAAGGAACCATGCAACCATCAACCATTCCTCTGCCCACTTGGCCAATTGATCCAGATCCTGCTGCAATCTTTCACAACCATCTTCACTATCTGCAAAACCACTCACTTCGGTATCATCAGCAAACTTGCTAATCTTGCCCTGTTCTGTGACGTTTCACAGAGTGCTGGAGTAACTCAGCGGGTCAGGCTGAGTATAGAAGTTGGGAGGTCATGTTGCAGTTGCATAAGAAGTTGGTGAGGCCGCATTCAGAGTATTGTATTCAGTTCTGGGCACCATGTTATAGGACAGATGTCATCAAACTGGAAAGGGTACAGTGAAGATTTACGAGGATGTTGCCAGCACTAGAGGGCCAGAGTTATAGGGAGAGGTTGAGTAGGCTGGGACTCTATTTCATGGAGCACAGGAGGATGAGGGATGATCTAATAGAGGTGTATAAAATCATGATTTGAATAGATATTGTTGAGTCTTTTGCCCAGAGTAAGTGAATAGAGGAGCAGAGGACATAAGTTTAATGTGAAGGGCAAAAGATTTAATCTGTGGGATATAGTTTTCACACAAAGGGTGGTAGGTGTATGGAACAAGCTGCCAGAGGAGGTAGTTGAGGCAGGGACTATCACAACATTTAAGAAACAGAGAGGTACATGGATAGGACAGATTACGAGAGACATGGATCAAACGTGGGAAGGTGGGACTAGTGCAGATGAGACATGCTGGGTCGAAGGGCCTGTTTCCACACTGTATCACTCTATGACTATCTATCTTTCCCTCTCAAGCCCATTCTCCTGCCTTCTCCCCGTTACCTCTGACTCCTGTATCAATCAAGAATCCATCAATCTCCTCCTGAAAAATGTCCATTGACTTGACCTCCACAGCTGTCTGTGGCAATGAATTCCACAGTTCGCCATCCTCTGACAAGAAATTCCTGCTCATCTCCTTCCTAAAGGAATGTCCTTTAATTCTGAGGCTGTGGCAACTGGTCCTAGACTCGCCCACTAGTGGAAACATCCTCTCCAAATCCACTGCATCCAGGTTTTTATCAGGCTGGGACAGACGGCAACAGCTTCACACCGTGTCCCAAAGCTTGTGTCCTGTCCTGCATCACCCAAGGCAGCAGAGATGTTATAGGAGAGGGCAAGCACTGTAACAAAGTAGCTCACGATGGTTTGGGTAACATTCAGGAATGTCTGCATGTCACATCATGAATATTACTGAAGAAGGGTCTTGACCCGAAATATAATCTATACAGAAATATAATCTATACAGATGCTGCCTGACCCATTGAGTTACTCCAGCACTCTGTGACATGTCACCTATCCATGTTCTCCAGAGATGCTGCCTGACCCGCTGAATTACTCCAGCACTCTGTGAAACGTCACCTATCCATGTTCTCCAGAGATCTGCCTGACCCACTGAGTTGCTCCAGCACTTTGTGTCTATTTTCCCTTCACCCATCCACCCAAGCCCACTCTCCCCCCTCCTTTCCTATGTTCCTTTCCACCCATAAACCTCTATCTGCCTTTACATTTCACTCCTCTTTCAAATCTGCTCTACTTATCTACATGCATTTTTATTCTAGTCTTTTAGTCATAGAATGATGCAGTGTGGAAACAGGCCCTTCAGCCCAACTTGCCCACACCGACCAACATGTCCCATCTAAACTAGTCCCACTCACACGCGTTTGGCCCATATATCCATCTAAATATGTCCTATCCATGTACGTGTCCAAATGTCTCTTAAACATTAGGATAGTCCCAGCCTTAACTACCTCCTCTGGCAGCTCGTTACATACACCCAGCACCCTTTGTGTGAAAAAGCTACCTCTCATATTCCTGTTAATTTCTGAAATATTGGTCATAAATTTGGTGCAAAAATGCTCCAAAATAAGGCTCAGAAAGCATCTAAAACCCTTGAACTTCCGGGGCCCTTAAGCGGGTCATGGACCCTGGCATCGAGGGACTTCACGCTTCACACTCGTGATGTGCGCAGCGCGCACATTATTTCACATTCAGTTTTTTGTAATCCTGTCATGCCAGCCCCCTTTTTGAAAAGCTTCGTACGGGCCTGGTTAAGTATGTGTTGCATACTTGACTTTGTATCCGCTGGCACTCTCGCCGGCTAAATGATCAGTGAAGCTTATGTTGGTTGATCTAACTTATTGTGGGTTGTCTGTTTTAAGATATGAACCTTAACATTGGTGTAGTTAGCAGGATTTCGCTGGGACCATCAACAGACGACTGACTAAGAGGCCGTAGTTTGACCGGGGTCGGATTGGGAGAAAAAAGTGCCCTATTCGGACCTCTTGAAACTGAACTCCCGACGAAGCTCACGGAAAAACTTAGGTCCTTCATAGTAGCTTGATCTGGTGCTCTGCCAAAAACCTTAGATGCAGGCAACGAAGGTAAGACCAACTGTATCTAGATTTTTGCGACTGGAAAGTAGTTGCGAAGAGAATCTGCTACTTGGGAAGTTGTTGGTCAGGTATTTTGCTACTTCGCAAACTAAGAAAGTTTGTTGTTCACAAAGTAGCTGGGCTGAGAGAGCCTCGCAACGATGGGGAATAATCTGGATAAAAATGACGGGGGAACGCCCGTATTTTGCTACTAGGAAAGTAGTCGGTGTTTAGCTCCACAGGCAGAAAGCCTGTCGTTCACAATTAAGTGAGTGTTAAGAGACTGCAATAATGGGTAACAATTTGAACGCCTGTGCAACACATGTGTTATTTGAATCCTACCAGTAACAAAGACTAGAATATTAAGTTACAAGCTAACCAAACGTTTAGGAGATGAATCCTGGCTAGTAGGTAGAACAGGGAATGTAGAGACGATTAAAAGAGCAGAGATGTTGATAAGGGAAAGAGACGCAGGAAAGAAATGGGAAAAGAATTGAGGAATGAAAGCGGAGACAGAAAAGAAGTATGAGGAGAGAGGGATAGAGTTAAGGAACAAGGATGGCAATATGAAAGGATGGAAAGTGTTACAGCTAGAATGCCAGTGGGCAGAGGAACAAGTGAAAATGAATGAATAAGTTTATTGGCCAAGTATTCACATATAAGGAATTTGCTTTGGTTCTCCGTCTGCAAGTAACAACATGACATACATACAGTGACGGTAAAGAATGATACATTAAACATTAATAATAAAAAATTGTTGATTAAACATGTGAATTTAATTAAATACCAGAGCAAAAGGAGGCCGCAGATATTTGGTTATTGAGTAGAGCTGCTACTCGTGGAAAAAAAGCTGTTTTTATGTCTGGCTGTGGCAGCTTTGACAATCCGGAGTCGTCCGTGGAGTCGATGGTAGACCCCCACTTAAGGTCCATGGTTCCCAGGAATTTGAAAGACTCCACAGATGTGACTGTTGTGTTGTGGATGGTGAGTGGGGTGAGGGGAAGGGGAGCTCTTCTAAATTCCACAATCAACTCCAAGGTGAAAATGGCCAAGGTAGAGAGAGAAAGCGCTGATAAGAAGAGTTCAGAAAACAAGCAATTAATGGTTTAGAATAAACGCGGTACCAGTAAGTCCTTTAGAGACCCCTTGTCTGACACGGCGACCCTGTTTATAGAAGAGGGGGAATGATGGAATATAGTCCGGAATAGTGTGGACCACCTCCCCCATACAAGATTGCACAGATAGGGGGGAGGATCCAGCACCCCTAGACGAAAATGATACTGATAGCAACTTGGAGACTGAAAAGGCAGATGAGAAAGAAGGAAAATGGCTGAGGCAGAAGAGGAAGGAGCCGTAATTGAATTCAGCAGTGAGATAGTTAAACAACGCAGATGTGCAGAGAGAGAAACAGCAGATAAATTAAAGAAGATTGGAAGAGGGGAAAAAACGCATGAGAATTGGGGCTGCTCAAGAACATTAAATCACAAGCCAGCAGCCTGTACAGTTTGAAACAAACTTGCCTTCGAACTGTGAATCACTTTTGGCACAGAGCTCGCCCCTGCTGGAGAGAGAAAGACAGAGAAGAGAGTTTGTGAGTGACCCAATGGTTGTGGGGCATGGCAAGATCCTGAATGACAGGGAGTCTGACCAATCACAATCTGGATCACTGCGCCCAGCATCCTGTTTGACGGGGAATTGGACCATCCCATTGTGAATCATTGCGGCCCGCCCATTCTAAGCAGATGAGGGTTTTGTGGGCTTGGTTAATTATTTTTCATTTTAACTCTCTCATTCCAACAAGAAGACTTTCACAACTTAAAGACACTAGCCTTAGCCTTCCCAGTCCACCTCGCCATTATTAAGTGCAATACCCATATGAGTGGCCACGACAAAGACTCCCAGGGGAATGTCCTAGCTTGCGAATTTTGTACATTGGTCCCCCTAGAACCAAAGATTCTAGTAGACAGAACGGTCTTGTCAAACAAATCAGGGAGGTTTAGGAATTATAGAGGTACGCCCCTATGTGCACTGACTATGAATTGATGTTTTTCTGCCTGTTATTTTATTTTATATACACTCCTTTATGCGTGCTGGTAAGAAGGAAAAATAATAGAGATACACTCTAAAAACCTAATTGTGATGCCCATTTTCCGTTGTGAAAATTCCATGTTAATTCAGTAAATGTGCGAAATGGTGGGCAAGCTTATGAACATATTTGGGTGTATCAAAGTTTTAAGAGTTAGAATGATTTCCTTGAGGTGTGTATAACTGTGTTTTATTTTTGAGTGAGAATTTTATTGTTTTAAAGTGTGACTATCTGTGAGATTTATCATATTGCATGAGGTGTGGCAACTTGTGTGAATGTCACAGGGGAAAAAAAGATATAAAATAAGTAAGTTTAAAGATTGTTACGTGTTTGTGAAACCGGTTCTGGTGAATGTTTTATTTTTAATATTTATTTTATTAGAAGCAATTGTACAAAGAGAAAGTAATCGACGTAACAATTATACAATTTTCGTACTGCTTCAATTTTAACATTTTATAAACTAATAACTAAATCGGGAAAAAGGAAAAAAGGGTTAGATAGAAGAAAAGAAAAATAAAATAAAGAATTTCGAGAAAGACACAAAATAAAAAATAAAAACCCCAGAGCTAACGAAGTGAAAGAAGCGGATATATATCCCACTGCCCTTCCATCCGCCCGCTCACCCGACCTAGCGTCGGTTTTGAATTTGTGTTCAACCATTATGTTGTTGAAGAAATTAAATGAAAGGAGACAATATTTTGGAAAATTGATCTGGTTTGTCAGCCTTATTTTTTCTAAATGTAGTCTGCTGAATGTTGAATTAATCCTATAATTCAGATAAAATAGGATGTCATGAATGAGTTTTTGCTATTCTACGTCAGAAATCCAGGTAGAGACTAATGTGTTTTGAGAGGTAGTAAGTAGTTGTGTGGAGGTGGAGCCACACAAGGTTATTTTATTTTCCTTTGTTCTTTGCAAATACGTTAGCGATCCATGAACATTGAGTTTATTCTTTATTTTCTCTTCACTTTCAATGGAGGAGAGATGAAAAACTGCAGGTTGTTTGTTTTGTCTTATTGGTGTTTTAAGTTTGTTTTCTTCCCATTTCTTATCTTTTGAATTGAGTTCAAAAAGAGACTTGGATACCACACTGGCCACGTGTTAGATGAGATGGATAAGCCAATATCTCAGTCCTAAATGGCCTACCCCTTGTTTTTAAAGAGACTGTTTTCAAGTTTCCAGATTACCACGTGCCAAAAGAGAGTGCTAGCATATCAGTTATTGACCATCCATGTTATTAATTTGTATTAGAAAAAAGGAGCAAGACTATTTTATAGTCAAATTTGTTGGCTGCCGATATCTTCGACTGACACGGCGGACAAAACCTCCACTGCCTGTGACTCAGGGTCACTTAAAGCCTAAAGTTCTCTGCCCCGCTGTAATTCAAACGCGCATACAATCCAATCGAGACGAGCAGAAACGTGCCTACGACAAATCCAGCAAGCCACTGATCCAAGGCCAAGTGGTTCGATTACAGACAAACAAAGGACATACCAAACTGGGGTTCATCCACGGCCCCTCGAAAGAGCCACGATTCTACCTTGTCGATGTCGGCGGCACCATCTACAGACGTAACTGTCAACATACCTTCCAGTGACGTCCGGCTCTCCTGGGTCCTGACGCCCCTCCACTGAACTTCAAAGTGATCGCTGTTCCGGTCGCTCTAGTGCCTGCAGCTGTCAACCCCCCCCCCCCCCCCCCACCCCACCACCACCAGGTCTATGTCCCCACCCCTTGTACCCGCTTCACCGGTGTCCCCACGACGGTGTTTCCCTAGAGCCCTGTTGGCTCACCCAGACGCGCCCTTAACTTTTCGGAGAAAAAGGTTGATGAGGCAGCTCCTTACCGTACGCGGACCGGGCGGGTTAGTAAGCTGCCTGTTAGATACGGCGACTATGTTTAACCTTATTATTCTTATATGTGGCATTTTGCATTTAACAATTTATTTACTCATCGTAGTGATAACGCTGTATCTACTTTTCATTTATAGAAGAGATGTAGCATTGGCTATAGCATGTTAGCCAATTAGAATGCTTAGTAATTATAACCCCACCTAATTGTAACATTCATTGTGTAACATCCTACCCACTGTCTAGCAGTTAATGTAGCAATGTTACAAAATTTTGAGATTTAAAAAATCAAGTCTGCAATTTATCCCATCAGATAAAGCATAAAAATAAGTTTAATTTGACACCTAATTCACTTTCATATCTCAAGTATTTAAAATGTTATGGCCATTTTCATACTCGGAAATTAGCATCTTGTTCCCTATTGATTTTCTATGGAGATAACAAAAAAGCTGTGATCGTGGACAGTGAAAAACCCATAACTTTCTTAAAAATTAAGGGAACTGAATGACATTTTCAGTTAACATAGATTGAAGCATGCTGAAACAAATATAAAATAATCTTACTTGGATGACCTGAAATTAAAGCATATAATTAGTTAGTTACCCAATTGTAGCTAATTCCAAACTTCAAT
The DNA here is from genome assembly GCF_010909765.2 of Amblyraja radiata. Lineage (NCBI taxonomy): Eukaryota > Metazoa > Chordata > Chondrichthyes > Rajiformes > Rajidae > Amblyraja > Amblyraja radiata. The sequence goes on from NC_045975.1 coordinate 46,371,608, forward strand.
TACTAGATCTAAACATCTATCTATTTCTTAATAAATGATTAACATTTTTAAATAGCCTAAGTGTCCAAATAATATTCACAAATAATTCACAATAAAACATGATTTTTAAATCTCATTACATTAATTTATAGGCCAAATGGAAGGAATTTAGTGTTCAATTGCTGTAAATTAAAGTCCATTTAAATCAGCTTTCTAGTGGGTTCCTGTGAACGCGCTGGTTTAGAACGTTCACATTGCGGTGGATTTGTGCCCTCAAATGCCCAGAAAAATACTGCGGGATATAATGGGCCCAAAATGAGATTCTCGCAACTTTAAACTTTGTATAAAGGGATCTTAAGAAGCCCTTTTTAACGTAAAAATATACAGCATACCTTCCGTTTTCCCCTGTATGAGATCCGACCCGTTGTCGGCGGTCGGGGGTTTGGAGGTTAATTTTTAAACTACTATAACAAGTAAGGAAAGCCCTTAAAACTAATAATAGCTCAAGCGAGGGAATCTTCCAGCGATTTTTCGTTAATAATCAACTAGGCTGAAAAACCGCGATTTGAACAGCCTAGGGAAAATCGCGTTTTAAACCCGCCGCCCTCTAAACGGCGCCAACATCGCGCACACAGGCTGGGACAGATTTTCAGCGACGCTTCAGGTAGGCTTTGCAACATACCTAGTTAGTGTAGCAGCGTGAACGTGTGATGACCTGCTGTGTAGTTGATGACCTGAACAATAAAGATGCTTGTGTTTCAACCCGTGTGAGTTTGAGCTCTTTACGGGGAGGAAGAATAGAATATAAGAGTATTTAAACTTAGGAATGTAACTCTGCAAGGGGATCTGGGTGCCCTTGTTGTTGAACAATGAAGCTAACTTGCTGGAATGGGTGGGCGGCGCGACTCACGTCGCAGCGGCCTCTGCAGTCCGTCTGTCCTTTTTTTAATTTTTTGTCTCGTTTGAATGTAGTTATAATGTTTTTTTGTTTTTTTAACTGAGTATGTGGGGGGTGGGGTGGGGGGGGGGGGACGTTTAAAACTTTCCCCTGTACGGAGAACCCGACCTTTTCTCTAAGGTACACAAAATTGCTGGGGAAACTCAGCGGGTGCAGCAGCATCTATGGAGCGAAGGAAATAGGCGACGTTTCGGGCCGAAACCCTTCTTCAGACTGATGGGGGGTGGGGAAAGAAAGAAGGAAAAAGGGAGGAGGAGGAGCCCGAGGGCGGGCAGATGGGAGGGTGGGAGGAGACAGCTAGAGAGTGAAGGAAGGGGAGGAGACAGCACAGGCTAGCCAAATTGGGAGAATTCAATGTTGATGCCATAAGGACGCAAGGACCCCAGACGGAATATGAGGTGCTGTTCCTCCAATTTCCGCTGTTGCTCACTCTGGCAATGGAGGAGACCCAGGACAGAGAGGTCGGATTGGGAATGGGAGGGGGAGTTGAAGTGCTGAGCCACCGGGAGGTCAGGTAGGTTATTGCGGACTGAGCGGAGGTGTTCGGCGAAACGGTCGCCCAACCTACGCTTGGTCTCACCGATGTAAATCAGCTGACATCTAGAGCAGCGGATGCAGTAGATGAGGTTGGAGGAGATACAGGTGAACCTTTGTCGCACCTGGAACGACTGCTTGGGACCTTGAATGGAGTCGAGGGGGGAGGTGAAGGGACAGGTGTTGCATTTCTTGCGGTTGCAACGGAAAGTGCCCGGGGAGGGGGTGGTGCGGGAGGGAAGGGAAGAATTGACGAGGGAGTTGCGGAGGGAGCCGTCTTTGCGGAAGGCAGACATGGGGGGAGATGGGAAGATGTGGCGAGTGGTGGGGTCACGTTGGAGGTGGCGGAAATGGCGGAGGATTATGTGTTGTATTTGCCGGCTGGTGGGGTGAAAGGTGAGGACCAGAGGGACTCTGCCCTTGTTGCGTGTGCGGGGATGGGGAGAGAGAGCAGTGTTATGGGGTATGGATGAGACCCTGGTGTGAGCCTCATCTATGGTGGTGGAGGGGAATCCCCGTTCCCTGAAGAACGAGGACATTTCCGATGCCCTGGTATGAAATGTCTCATCCTGGGAACAGATGCGGCGTAGGCGGAGGAATTGGGAGTAGGGGATGGAGTCTTTACAGGGGGCAGGGTGGGAAGACATGTAGTCCAGATAGCCATGTGAGTCAGTGGGTTTGTAATGTATGTCGGACCTTTTCTCTGTCGGGTCTCCGTTGTCGTTGGGGCTGAGCACCGTGGAGCGGCCTCCAACCGGAACAACCTGGGGCTCCAGTCGCGGAGCTGGCCGAGTTCGGAGCGGGTGGAGCTGTGGTGGCGCGCTGCTGCGGCCGGACCCCGGGTTTCGGAGGCTCCAACCGCAGGTCTGGTGGACGATGACACTGGGAGCCCGCGGGTCCCTGGTGGGAGACCTCTTTTCGGGGCTCCAACACCAAGACCCGGAGCGCAGCCTTGCATCGCCCGGCGCGCTATAATGGCCGCGGGACACTTACCATCGCCGGCCGGGGGCTTTGACTCTGACATCGGGAGGAGAATGAGGAGTGCAGGGGAGAGATAAGACTTTGCCTTCCATCACAGTGATCAGGAGATTCACTGTGATGGATGTTCGTGTAAATTGTGTTGTGTCTTGGTTCTTTTTCTTGTGTGTATGACTGCAGAAACCAAATTTCGTTTGGTGGGTGCGACCGCACCCCCCCTTTTTTCCCCAGAGTAAGAAATTGATGGAAATCGTCCGCTGGGTGAATTGGGAGAAAAAAATGCGACCATCCACGCCTGCGCAGTTGGGGAAGCGACGCAAAATGACGCCGTTTCTCCGCGTGTGCGCAGTGGGCCTGGGCGGGATCATACTGTCATTTACACTCCACACATTCAGCTCGATGCCTCATGTCTACTCCAGGTAAGTAGTGGAATATTGCGTGAATAGTGGGATGATTTAGAAACAAAAGGGAGTGCCCATTTCTCCGGGCCCAAGGGGGGGGGGGGGAGGTACGATGTTTGCCCACCCGGTCCAGCGTCTCCATCCGCGGCGTCGGATATCATGGAGAGATGGCAGCAGAAAACTGCTCACCAGTTCTCTGACTTCACAGCAGAATTAGCCGACAGTTATACTGTGTAGTAAATACATTTTTTTGTTAGGTACAGCTATACGAAAATATATTATCTACTACATGGGTACGAATTATTTCATTAGTCACTTATGTTAATCTTATGCAGCAACCGATGGTTAATACAAGTCAAACACAATACAAGGGAATCTTGACGTTATTCTATCTCAACTTTCTGGTGGCCCACGCCACCATCCCCATTCATAGAAACATGAAAACAGGTGCAGGAGTAGGCTATTCGGCCCTTCGAGCCTGCACCGCCATTCAATATGATCATGACTCGTCCAACTCAGTACCCTGTACCTGCCTTCTCTCCATACTCCCTGATCCCTTTAGCCACAAGGGCCACATCTAACTCCCTCTTAAATATAGTAATCATAAGCCTCCCATTTACTGCAACATATCTATGCTACTAGTGGTAGGGGGCGTGGGAGATCCTCTAACTCCTCACAGAAGAGTAAACAAGCTTTGTTATCTGCTCTGCTGTTTCATGTTTACATTTACCATCCACCATTCACACATTCCCAGACAACAGGTAACATGTCTAATCTTAATTTGCCGATTCCCACAACCTCTTCTGCACCTGGTCAAGCGAGAGCGGCCAATTGTCACATCCAATACACCCTTTCGTTACCTTGTTCAATTCCAATCAAAATTAAATAAGGATGGATATTAATTTTTCTTCCACAGTTCCCTCCTTGTTGATCAACACAGAGTATAAAGGATATTAATATTTTCTCTCATTAATCAGTTGCAAAAATGGAGCCATACAGGTCGGATTATAATTTTTGTTGGAGCAAGCAAAGAGATACCTCATTGTGCATGCGAAGGAATATGGGCACAAACCCAACATTCTCATCAGCTTGTTTACTTCCAGCAGCGAATTCACTGTGCAGTGTGAAAGTTCTTCGTTGAATTTCAAACTCCAACTTCTACCTTCCTCCTCTTTAGATGCTTATCTAGATGCCTCACTTCACCCTCATATTCTCTCTCATCCCACACAATGTTATTAAGTTTATAAGGAATATGTCTACATTTTAGGATCTAAATAAAGTTAAGATCAGTTTATCATGCTTAATAGTCTTTCCTGTTGATGTGATGAATCCTCTATTTTTCCATAACTGCCCAAAGTCATGTACAACCCCAAATGCATAGCAAGAATCGGTGTAGATATTAACACATGTATCTTTTTGCCAATATGCAGGCACGAGTCAGGGCATACAGCTCAGCTGCCTGAGGGGACGTTCTGGATGGTAAAGCGTACACCTCCAGCACTTGGTGTGGTGTGACCACTGGTATCATTTAAAAATAAATTGGATAGGCATATGGATGAGAAGGGAATGGAGGGTTATGGTATGAATGCAGGCAGGTGGGACTAAGGGAAAAAAGTTGATCGGCACGGACTTGTAGGGCCAAGATGGCCTGTTTCCGTGCTGTAATTGTTATATGGTTATATCCTGCCAATAATCTGTCATCACTAGGTCGGTGTGAAGAGCCATCGGTAAATAGGACCAGATCAGGATTATCAATCGGATGACTGTAAGTCCAGCCAGGGAGTGGCAGCGGCTTCTACAAGCAACAGACAACCATGATCCCATTTTTCTTCTCACAGTGGTACAAAGGTAACTGGGTTTATAGCAGGTGATGGCTGATGTGCAGTTCGGATGTGATAGGCATGAGATTTCTGCATGGATTTTGAAATTCAGATGTATGGATGCCAGCACGACCTTGGGTTGGTTGAGGATGATAGAGAGAGTGGCGAGATTGGCCAGTCCGCTGCCGTCCTTGCCGAGTGGCCGCGGTGTTGCCCGGAAGTGCCACCTCCACCCATGCTTTCACCAGAGAGAAGTACCGGCCCATCACCTCCCACACAAAGGCTGCCATCCAGTGGGCCGGATCTGGGTGCCATGGCCAGTGCGAAGCTGGTGTCCTTTGTGGGGGAGGTTGTGGACTCAGACCCCTGGCCACGGGCATCGTGGTGACCGGCTGCACTGTGCCCTGCCTGTGCATCAAAAAGGTCCAGCGACGACTTGAAGCCTTTGTCGCAGTCGGAGCAGGTGAAGGGGCGCTCACTGCTGTACACCCGCTGGTGCAGCCGCAGCCCCGACAGCCGGGCAAAGCTTTTGCCACAGGTGGAGCAACCATAGGGCTTCTCGCCCGTGTGCCCTCGCCGCTGCATCTTCAGCTCATGCAACATCTTGAAGCTCTTGCCACAGTTGGAACAGCCAAAGGGCCTCTCGCCGGAGTGCTCGCGGTTGTGCCGCAGCAGTCTGTCGTAGCGGGTGAAGCTCTTGCCACACTCCGAGCAGTCGAAGGAACATTCTCCCGTGTGCACCCACCTGTGGATCGACTCCACAGTCAAAACAAAGACGTTGTACTTCCTGCGGCAGCTGCGAAAACACAATCTGCCACAGGCAATGATGGTCCAGTTTAATACCCCCCAACCCAAACATATACACAGCTAAAAAAAATAATAAAAACTAGCTCAAGACATACATTTAACAAGACAAAAAATAAAAAAAACAGATGACTGTAGTCGAGCCGCGGCTGTTAGGCGCCGCCACACCACATATGGTAGGAGGTAGGCGTGGAATTGATTGCACCCTGCTTGATATTGATTTTAGATAAAACGCAACCACTTACGGCTGTGATTTTTGGGTATCTTACTCAGTCCCCCTCCGCTCATCAGGTGCAGAGCATTTTCCCCATCAATGAAAAATAAAAGTGTTATTAGTGTTTAAAAAATGTTGAGAATCTCTCTTCTGCCAATCACGCCATGAAGGCCACACCTTTTCCGGTGGAAGGGATTATAAAACCCGGAAGTGTGGGTGTGGCTCAGTCTCTGCATGATGGGGGAGGGAGAGGTCACTACTCTGTCTGGACTGTGAATCAACTGAACATTCTGAATGTCTACTGAACTGTGAGTGTGGTGTTTTGTGTGGTTTTACGGTGGTTTCACCCTGTTTGAAATGGTATGAAACTGCATTTGAATGTGGTGGCCTTGCACCCTGCATTAAATGGTATGAAACTGCATTTGAATGTGGTGGCCTTGCAGCACCCTGCATGAAATGGTATGAAACTGCATTTGAATGTGGTGGCCTTGCACCCTGCATTAAATGGTATGAAACTGCATTTGAATGTGGTGGCCTTGCACCGTGCATGAAATGGTATGAAACTGCATTTGAATGTGGTGGCCTTGCATCCTGCATGAAATGGTATGAAAATGCACTTGAATTTGGTGGGCTTGTAGTGATATGAAACTGCAGTTAAATTTAGTGGCCTTCCACCCTGCTTGAAGTGGTATGAAACTGCACTTGAGTGTGGTGGACTTGGATCCTGCTTGAAGTGGTATGAAACTGCACTTGAATTTGGTGGACTTACACCCTGCTTGAAGTTGTATGAAACTGCACAAATTCGGTCGTCTTGCACCCTGCTTGAAGTGGTCGGAAACTGCACTTGAATTCGGTGGCCTTGCACCCTGCTTGAAGTAGTAGGAAACTGCACTTGAATTTGGTGGCTTTGCACCCTGCTTGAAGTGGTAGGAAACTGCACCTGAATTTGGTGGCTTTGCACCCTGCTTGAAATGGTGGGAAAATGGATTTGAATTTGGTGGCTTTGTACCCTGCTTGAAATGGAATTTCAAGGAATAACCGTGAGTCAACTGCCAGCCCACCAGCCGAGTGAGCTGCCAGCACACCAGGCTTCATGGACTGAGCTGCCACCCCAAGAATCCATTTGGCCCACAATGTCCATACTAGCCCTCGAGACCAGTCCCTTCAGCCCACAAGACCCATACCTGCACTTCAGAAAGCCCCCCCCCCCCACTGGCCACCAATATTGGAATTGGTGGAGGTGGAATATTGCGTTGAGGGACTAGCCCTCCCGTGTGAACATGGGACCCAACGGGTCCCACTTAGTCTAGTAATCTTGTTTCAATAAGATTCCCTCTCATCCAGAGGATACAAGCCCAGTCTTTCCATTGTCTCAGCATGACAATCCCGCCATCCCGTGAATTAACCTGCTGAATATACGCTGCACTCCCTCAATAGCAAGAATGTCCTTCCTCAAATTATGAGACCAAAACTGCACACAATACTCCAGGTGTGGTCTCACTAGGGCCCTATACAACTGCAGAAGGACCTTTTTGCTTCTATACTCAACTCTTCTTGTTATAGAAACATAGAAAATAGGTGCAGGAATAGGCCATTCGGCTCTACGAGCATGCACCACCATTCAATATGATCATCCAACTCAGTATCCCATACCTGCCTTCTCTCCATGAAGGTCAACATGCCATTCGCTTTCTCCACCGCCTGCTGTACCTGCATGCTTACTTTCATTGACTCCCCTTTCCTCCCCTCTGAATTCACTCACAGGACAGACACAGTTGAATTCACTCACAGGGCAGGCACAGTTGAATTCACTCATGGGGCAGGCACAGATCTGTTCAATCAGCACGGCACAGACACAATTCAGTTCACTCACGGCGTAGACTCACAGTTCTGGACTCACTCACAGTCTTCCGGGGTGACTGACTCACGGCCGGCCTCCGGGGCTTTATTCTCCTGGACCCCCAGTGATCATGGTGAGTGACAGGCGAGAAGACCAATCTGCTGATCTCACTATTTTTTAAATCTTAATAACTTTTCTAATATTTCACCTATCGAAACAAAACTTGGGGCGCTCGGTGCGGAGAATGGTGAATAAGCTGGCGAGAAATAGCGTTATTGTGTAGCGTTTTTGCACAAATTCAATTACAACGCAGACCGGTAGTGGTCAAGATGACCTTTTAGTAATACTATAGATAGAAGATAAAGATAGAAGATAGACTAGGATGTAGAATCCGTTGGGTCCCATCCCCTCAACAGTTGCGGGGGGAAGGTGGGAAGGTTCTGGTCGGCCTGCGGCAGCACACACATACTAACCACCCCCTTGGTATTATATTAATATTATTCATTGTCTCCTTTTACACCATCCCCGCCCTATCCATGTACATAATCCCAACTCTCAGCCTCATCTAGAGAGGGAGAGGTGGGGAGGGGGGTAGAGGGAGAGGGCAGAGAGATAGAGAGATGGGCAGAGAGAGGGAGGGGGGAAGTGAGGGGGTTAAGGGAGAGAGTGAGGGGGAGGAATAGAGAGGCCGGGGTGAGAGGAAGAGAGAGAGATAGAGGAGGGGGAGAGCAAGGAGGGGGGGGGGAGAGAAAAGGGGGGAGAGAGAAGGGGAAGATAGAGGATGGAGAGAAATGAGGGGAAAGAGAGAAGGGGGAGAGAGTAGGGGAGATAGAGGGGGAGATAGTGGAGGGGAGTGGGTAGGCTTGTGGGGAGAAGAGAGGCCGGGGGAAGAGAGCCCGTCTAGACAGGGAGAGCGAGGGGGGCAGAGACAGAGAAAGAGAGGGGCAGAGACAGAGGAGGGGAAGAGATCGGAGAGAGGGGGTCCTTAGCGCGTTGTTTTTTCAGGAAGATGTGACACACAAACAAATAAATAAATAAACACACACACACACATCCAAGATCAGAGTTTTATAATTATGGAGATAGATAGATACAGATATAGAGGAAAGTTTATCAAGTTCACATTTATTGTCACATGTGCCAATTTAAACCCCTGTCCCACGGTACGAGTTAATTCCAAGAGTTCTGTGTTTGCACTGATTCGAACTCGGAGATTTATGGTAATGGCCACTCGTCTGTACTCGGGGCTCTCGTGGACATTTTTCATCATGTTGAAAAACCTTCACGAGTCTTCCCGTGCTTACCTGCCCTTCGCGTTACGAGCCAGTAAGAGACGTCCCTGAGCCCCGACGTACCCGCTACGTTCATTCTCCGTGCTCACCACGAGTTTGATTTTTTTTAAACTTGGGAGAGCACTTGAATGAACTCGCACCGTGGGACAGAGATATAAGGAACAGTAATATCATACAGCCATACTAAGTAAAAAGCAACAAGACACACAGCCACATAAAATAACATTTAACAGAAATATCACCCACAGCGGAATCCATATTCCTCACTGTGATGGAAGGTAATTAAATTCCAATCATCTTCCTCGTTTGTTCACCCGTGGTCGGGGCAGTTGAACCCTCCGCAGTCGCCGCTGCTGACGGTCCAATGCCCGAAGTCCTGGCGTCGGGATGATGGAAACTCCGGCGTCGGGACGGATTGGAACACTCCACCGCATGGAGCTCCCGAGTCGGCATCTTCTTACCAGAGACCGCGGGCTTCACGATGTTAAAGTCCACAGGCCCCGAGGTTGGAGCTCCTCACGGGTGATCCTCGGCAAAGGAGAAAAATCGCATCTTCGTCGAGGTAAGTGACTGAAAAAAGTTTCCCCCATGTGGAGAACATGGATAGGTGACGTCTCACAGAGTTCTGGAGTAACTCAGCGGATCAGAAACATCTGTGGAGAACATGGATAGGTGACGTTTCACAGAGTGCTGGAGTAACTCGGCCGGTCAGGCAGCATCTGTGGGGAACATGGATAGATGACATTTCGGGACAGGACCCTTCTTCAGACTAACACTATGCTAACAGATGAGGGGGTGATCGACAGATGAGTGAAGTAAGTTACAGGCGAGAGAAAATAAGGAGATAAAAGGATGTGAGTTAAGGACAGAGAATGTATATGTGCAGCTTTAAGGGACATTGGTCAGGTAACATTTGGACTATTGCATACAGTTCTGGTCACTCCATTACAGGACTGATGTGGTGGCTTGGGGAAGGTGCAGAGATGGTTAACCAGAATTGTTTAAAAACAAGGAACTGCAGATGCTGTTTACAAAAAAGGACACAAAATGCTGGAGTAACTCAGCGGGACAGGCAGCATCTCCGGAGCGAAGGACTGGGAGACAGGAGAGTCTCGACCAGAAACGTTACCCATTTCCTCCAGCATTTTGTTTACCTAAACAGCGCCTACCCACGTTGCGGTGCACCAGCACGCTGGAGGAATGGACAAAGGCCTTGCCACAAAGCTGATAGGCGAAGGGGCGCTGGCCAGTGTGGACATGCCGGCGCTCCAGGCGGGTGAAGCCCTTACCGCAGGACAGGCAGGGGAAGGGACGCCGGTGTTGACACAGGCTGGACATGTGGGTGAAATCCTTACCACACTCAGCGCACACAAAGTGTCTCTCTCTAGTGTGTATCCCCTGGTGCTCCCGCAGCCCCCGTGCTCTCTTGTCACAGTGGGACCAGCTGCTCGCCGGCGTGTGCCCGCCGGTGCAGCCGCAATCCCCGCGAGCTGTCAAACGCCTCACCACAGTACGGGCAGTTGTAGGGCTGGCCACTGGTGTGCACGTGCTGGTGAGACAGGGCGTGGGAGGACCTGGCAAAGCGCTCTCCACACACCGGGCTGGGGACGGGTTGGTCGCCGGCGTGTACTCGCTGGTGGGACAGCAGCCTGGAGGAGCGGGTGAAGCCCTTGCCGCACTGGGCGCAGATGTAGGGGCTCTCCCCGGTGTGGGTGTGCTGGTGCTTCAGCAGGCTGCTAGATCTGATGAAGCCCTTGCCGCACTGGGCACAGGTGTAGGGACGCTCGCCAGTGTGGGTGCGCTGGTGCTCCAGCAGGCTGTCAGAGCGGGTGAATCCCTTGCTGCACTGGGCACAGGTGTAGGGGCGCTCGCCGGTGTGTGTGCGCTGGTGCTCCCGCAGATGGCTGGATTGGGTGAAGCCCTTGCCGCACTGGGCGCAGGTGTAGGGGCGCTCGCCGGTGTGGGTGCGCTGGTGCTCCAGCAGGCTGTCGGAGCGGGTGAAGCCCTTGCTGCACTGGGCGCAGGTGTAGATGTGCTTGCCAGTGTGGGTGCGCTGGTGCTTCAGCAGGCTGTTTAATTGGGTGAAGGCCTTGCCGCACTGGGCGCAGATGTAGGGGCGCTCGCCGGTGTGGGTGCGCTGGTGGTTCTGCAGGCTGCTGGATTGGGTGAAGCCCTTGCCGCACTGGGCGCAGGTGTAGGGGCGCTCGCCAGTGTGTGTGTGCTGGTGGTTCTGCAGGCTGCTGGATTGGGTGAAGCCCTTGCCGCACTGTGCGCAGGTGAAGGGACGCTCGCCGGTGTGGGTGCGCTGGTGGTTCTGCAGGCTGCTGGATTGGGTGAAGCCCTTGCCGCACTGTGCGCAGGTGTAGGGACGCTCGCCGGTGTGGGTGCGTTGGTGGTTCTGCAGGTTGCTGGATTGGGTGAAGCCCTTGCCGCACTGGGCGCAGGTGTAGGGGCGCTCGCCGGTGTGGTTGTGCTGGTGCGTCTGCAGGCTGCTGGAGTGGTTGAAGCCCTTTCCACACTGGGCGCAGGTGTAGGGCCGCTCTCCACTGTGGGTGCGCTGGTGGGACAGCAGATAGGCGGAGCAGGTGAAGTCCTTGTCGCAGTCGCTGCAAGTGTAGGGGCGTTCCCCACTGTGGGTGCGCTGGTGCACCAACAGGCTTTGGGACTGGATGAAGCCCTTGCCGCAGTCGCTGCAGGTGTAGGGGCGTTCACCGCTGTGGGTGTACTGGTGCACCAGCAGGCTTTGGGACTGGTTGAAGCCTTTTCCGCAGTCGGAGCAAGTGAAGGGCCGCTCACTGCTGTGCACCCACTGGTGCTGCCTCAGCCCCGACAAGCGGGTAAAGCTCTTGCCACAAGTGGAACAGCCATAGGGCTTCTCGCCCGTGTGCACCCGCCGGTGGGTCTCCAGCAGGCTCGGGCTCCGCCAGGCCTTGCCACACACGTCGCACTCATAACGCTTCTTTTTGTTGTTCCCCGTCATGTGGTCCTCCACCGAAGCTCAGCCCCTCGAAGCTCAGCCTGCACACCGAGCAGATGGGGGGGCTCACCAGCACGCTGGATGCCCTCAATGGCCGCTCACGTCCCCGTCTCTCCGTCCACAGCAACGGATCCTAAACCCTGCAGGAGGGGAACACAGAGGGTCAACAAGCTGGCAAACAGGACATTACTAACGCGTCAACATTACTAGTGCTTGCAGGGGGAGGGTCAGAGCGGTGTGGTGGGGGGGAGTGGGAGGGGAGCGGGGTGCAGGAGGGGCTTGAAGGGGGATGGAGAGGAGGGGGTGAGGGGGAGGTGGGAAGAAGTGGAGAGGTGGTGAGGAGAGTGGGGAACGGGAGAAGGGTGAAGGGGGGGGTTGGGGTGAGGAAGGGGAGCGGCCCTGCCCCGTGACGTATCCCCACCCTGCGCCATGACGTATCCCCACCCTGCCCCGTGACGTATCCCCACCCTGCCCCGTGACGTATCCCCACCCTGCCCCGTGACGTATCCCCACCCTGCGCCATAACGTATCCCCACCCTGCCCCGTGACGTATCCCCACCCTGCCCCGTGACGTATCCCCACCCTGCGCCATAACGTATCCCCACCCTGCCCCGTGACGTATCCCCACCCTGTGACGTATCCCCCTGCCCGTGACGTATCCCCCCTGCCCACCCCCTGCCCCGTGACGTATCCCCACCCTGCCCCGTGACGTATCCCCACCCTGTGACGTATCCCCACCCTGCCCCGCGTATCCCCACCCTGCCCCGTGACGTATCCACCCTGACGTATCCCCACCCTGCCCCGACGTATCCCCACCCTGCCCCGTGACGTATCCCCACCCTGCCCCGTGACGTATCCCCACCCTGTGACGTATCCCCACCCTGCCCCGTGACGTATCCCCACCCTGCCCCGTGATGTATCCCCACCGTGCCCCGTGACGTATCCCCACCCTGCGCCATGACGTATACCCACCCTGCCCCGTGACGTATCCCCACCCTGCCCCGTGATGTATCCCCACCGTGCCATGACGTATCCCCACCCTGCCCCGTGACGTATCCCCACCCTGCCCCGTGATGTATCCCCACCGTGCCATGACGTATCCCCACCCTGCGCCATGACGTATCCCCACCCTGCCCCGTGACGTATCCCCACCCTGCCCCGTGACGTATCCCCACCCTGCGCCATGACGTATCCCCACCCTGCACCATGACGTATTCCCGCCCTGTGCCATGACGCCATCCTCGGGTCGCTGGCCGCAGTGATGTGGAGTGAAAAGCTTTTACATAGAAACATAGATAATGAGGGCAGGAATAGGTAAAGCACAGGCTGACTTTACTCAGAGGTCCTGTGGGTTTGGCAGCAACAGCAACAAAGAGCAGCAGGAGAAAACACTGATTGGCTCTAGCCCAAGTAGGAGGAGAGTTAGAAGTGAGTCAGAGGGGGAAAACAATTGAAAGCTGAGGAATTTGGTTTGTAAATTGGTAAATTAGTCAATAATCAGTCAATATAAGCAAGACGGCTCTTAGGGAGAGGCAGTGAGGGAGCGGCCTTGTGAGGGAAGTGCCCTGTGAGAAACGTGTGCGTCTTTGGCTCGAGGGTCTTCGGAGAGGAGGCTGCGCAAAACACTGCAGAGGGAGAGACGAAAGAAGGAGATGTCAGGCAAGCTGATTCAGTGTGATGCTTGCAGTATGTGGGAGGTCAAGGACACTGCTGGTGCCTGGCTTCTACAAATGTGAGAACTGCATCCAGGTAGAGCTCCTGAAGGACCATGTTGGGGAACTGGAGAAGCAAGTGGATAACCTCAGGTTCGTCCGAGAAGTTGAGTCGTTCCTCGACAAGTCCTACAGTAAGATTGTTACACCTAAGGCACTAGAAGAGAGAAGGTGGGTGACGGTGAGAAAGGGAGGGAGGCATGGAATGCAAACGTCCTCGGGTGTTGTACCTCTTGTGAACAGGTTCACCCACTTAGAAGCTGTCGGGACAGAAGACGTTATTATACTGAGCGGCGGACTGTCTTGTGAAGCAAAAAGGGTTGTTGAGCCAAAACCAAAGAGGCCAACGTCAGGCAACGCCATTGTAGTGGGAGACTCCATTGTGAGAGGTACGGACAGGGGTTTCTGCGGCAACAGACGGGATTCGAGGATGGTGTGCTGCCTTCCTGGTGCCAGGATCCAGGATGTCACAGACAGTGCAGAAAATCCTCAAGGGTGAAGGTGAACAGCCGGAAGTGGTAGTGCATGTCGGCTCAAACGATGTCGGAAAGAAGGGGATGAATTTTCTGCAGTGTAACTTTAGAGAGCTCAGAAAAATGCTGAAAAGCAGGACCTCCAGGGTTGTTATCCGGTTTGCTTCGAGTTCCTCGTGCTGGCGAGAGCAAGTACAGGGAGATACGGGACCTGAATTTGTGGCTGAGGAATTGGTGCACGGGGCAGGGATTTAGATTCTTAGATCACTGGGATCTGTTTTGGAGTAAGGGGGAACTGTACAAAAGGGACGGATTGCATCTTAACAGGTGGGGGACCAGCATTCTGGCAGGCAGGTTTGCCACTGCTACACAGGTGGTTTTAAACTGAATACGGGGGGTGGGGTGTCAAATGGGATAGTCGAGGATGGAGTTAAAAAGAAAGGGTTTCTTAAATGTGTGAGCAGAGAGGCAGAGGGGTGTAAAATGAGGGTAGAAGCAACAGGTAGCAAGGTGAAATGTGGCAGGCAGACAAATCCAGGGCAAAAATCTAAAAGGGCCACTTTTCAACATAATTGTATAAGGGGTGAGGATGTTGTAAAAACAAGCCTGAAGGCTTTGTGTCTCAATGCAAGGAGCATTCGTAATAAGGTGGATGAGTTGAATGTGCAGATCGCTATTAATGACTATGATATAGTTGGGATCACGGAGACATGGCTCCAGGGATATTCAATATTCAGGAGGGATAGAGAGAAAGGAAAAGGAGGTGGGGTAGCGTTGCTGGTTAGAGAGGAGATTAACGCAATAGAAAGGAAGGACATTAGCTTGGGGGTTGTGGAATCGATATGGGTAGAGCTGTGAAACACTAAGGAGCAGAAAACGCTAGTGGGAGTTGTGTACAGGCCACCTAACAGTAGTAGTGAAGTTGGGGATGGCATCAAACAGGAAATTAGAAATGCGTGCAACAAAGGTAAAACAATTATAACGGATGACTTCAATCTACATATAGATTGGGTGAATCAAATTGGCAGGGGTGCTGAGGAAGAGGATTTCTTGGAATGTATGTGGGATAGTTTTCTAAACCAACATGTAGTGGAACCAACGATTCTAGACTGGGTATTGAGTAATGAGGAAGGGTTAGTTAGCAGTCTTGTTGTGCATGGCCCTTGGGCAAGAGTGACCATAACATAGTTGAGTTCTTCATTAGGATGGAGAGTGACATAATTCATTCAGAAACAAGGGTTCTGAACTTAAAGATAGGTAACTGTGAGGGTATGAGACGTGAATTGGACAAGATAGATGGCAATTGATTCTTAAAGGGTTGACGGTGGATATGCAATGGAAGGCATTTAAAGACTGCATGGATGAACTACAACAATTGTTCATCCCAGTTTGGCAAAAGAATAAATCAGGGAAGGTAGTGCAACCGTGGTTAACAAGGGAAATCAGGGATAGTATCAAAACAAAAGATGAAGCATACAAATTAGCCAGAAAAAGCAGCCTACCAGAGGACTGGGAGAAATTCAGAGTACAGTAGAGAAGGACAAAGGGCTTAATTAGGAAAGGGAAAATAGATTATGAAAGAAAACTGGCAGGGAACATAAAAACTGACTGCAAATGTTTTTATAGATATGTGAAGAGAAAAAGATTAGTTAAAACAAATGTAGGTCCCTTGCAGTCAGAAACAGGTGAATTGATCATGGGAATCAAAGACATGGCAGATTAATTGAATAACTACTTTGGTTCTGTCTTCACTAAGGAAGACATAAATAATCTGCTGGAAATAGCAGGGGACCGGGGGTCAAATGAGATGGAACTGAGTGAAATCCAGGTTAGCTGGGAAGTGGTGTTAGGTAAATTGAATGGATTAAAGGCCGATAAATCCCCAGGGCCAGATAGGCTCCATCCCAGAGTACTTAAGGAAGTAGCCCCAGATATAGTGGATGCATTAGTGATAATTTTTCAAAACTCTTTAGATTCTGGAGTAGTTCCTGAGGATTGGAGGGTAGCTAATGTAACCCCACTTTTTAAAAAGGGAGGGAGAGAGAAAACGGGGGGATTACAGACCAGTTAGTCTAACATCAGTAGTGGGGAAACTGTTAGAGTCAGTTATTAAAGATTGGATAGCAGCACATTTGGAAAGTGGTGAAATCATTGGACAAAGTCAGCATGGATTCATGAAAGGTAAATCATGTCTGACGAATCTTAAAGAATTTTTCGAGGATGTAACTAGTCGAGTGTATAAGGGAGAATCAGTGGATGTGTTAAATCTGGACTTTCAGAAGGCTTTCGACAAGGTCCCACATAAGAGATTAGTATGCAAACTTAAAGCACACGGTATTGGGGGTTCAGTATTGATGTGGATAGAGAACTGGCTGGCAGACAGGAAGCAAAGAGTAGGAGTAAACGGGTCCTTTTCACAATGGCAGGCAGTGACCAGTGGGGTACTGCAAGGCTCAGTGCTGGGACCCCTAGCAATTTACAATATATATTAATGATTTGGACGAGGGAATTGAATGCAACATCTCCAAGTTCGCGGATGACACAAAGCTGGGGGGCAGTGTTAGCTGTGAGGAGGATGCTTGAAGGCTGCAAGGTGACTTGGATAGGCTGGGTGAGTGGGCAAATGCGTGGCAGATGCAGTATAATGTGGATAAATGTGAGGTTATCCACTTTGGTGGTAAAAATAGGAAAGTAGACTATTATCTGAATGGTGGCCGATTAGGAAAAGGGGAGATGCAACGAGACCTGGATGTCATGGTACACCAGTCATTGAAAGTAGGCAGGTACACAAAATTGCTGGAGAAACTCAGCGGGTGCAGCAGCATCTATGGAGCGAAGAAAATAGGCGACGTTTCGGGCCGAAACCCTTCTTCTTCAGATTGAAAGTAGGCATGCAGGTGCAGCAGGCAGTGAAGAAAGCGAATGGTATGTTAGCATTCATAGCAAAAAGATTTGAGTATAGGAACAGAGAGGTTCTACTGCAGTTGTACAGGGTCTTGGTGAGACCACACCTGGGGTATTGCGTACAGTTTTGGTCTCCTAATCTGAGGAAAGACATTCTTGCCGTAGAGGGAGTACAGAGAAGGTTCACCAGACTGATTCTTGGGATGTCAAGACTTTCATATGAAGAAAGACCGGAGAGACTCGGCTTGTACTCGCTAGAATTTAGAAGATTGAGGGGGGATCTTATAGAAACTTTCAAAATTCTTAAGGGGTTGGACAGGCTAGATGCAGTAAGATTGGTCCCGATGTTGGGGAAGTCCAGAACAAGGGGTCACCGTTTAAGGATAAGGGAGAAATCTTTTAGGACCGAGATGAGAAAAACATTTTTCACACAGAGAGTGGTGAATCTCTGGAATTCTCTGCCACAGAAGGTAGTTGAGGCCAGTTCATTGGCTATATTTAAGAGGGAGGTAGATGTGGCCCTTGTGGCTAAAGGGATCAGGGAGTATGGAGAGAAGGCAGGTACAGGATACTGAGTTGGATGATCAGCCATGGCCTACTCCTGCACCTATTTTCTATGTTTCAGCCCTTCAAGCCAGCACCGTCATCCAATATGATCACGGCTGATCATCTACAATCAGTACCCCATTCCTGCCTTCTCCCCATATCCCCTGACTCCGCTATCTTTAAGAGCTCTATCTAGCTCTCTCTTGAAAGTATCCAGAGAACCGTCCTCCTCCGCCCTCTGAGGTAGAGAATTCCTCAGACAAACAGCTGCCTGTGTGAAAAAGTGTTTCCTCGTCTCCGTTCTAATGGCTTACTCCTTATTCATAAACTATGACCCCTGGTTTTGAACTCCCCCAACATCGGGAACATGTTTCCTGCCTCTAGCAAAGTGTGTCCCGGTTCAGCTCCTGAAGGGCCATGTTGGGGCACTGGAGAAGCAGCTGGATGACCTCAGGATCATCCGGGAAAATCCTGGACAGGACCTACAGTAAGATCGTTACACCGAAGATACCTGAAGAGAGAAGGGACAGGTTTGCGAGTCAAAAGGTGACGCTGAGGCATAACCGAAGAGACAGACGTCAGGCAGAGAGAGCCGTGGTAGTCGGGGACAGACAGGGGTTTCTGCGCCAACAGGTGGAAGTCAAGGATGGTGTGGTGCCTCCCTGGTGTCAGGATCCAGGACGCCATGGACCGATTGCAGAGCATCCTCAAGGGCGAAGGTGAGCAGCACGTCGGCACAAATGACGTCGAGAAGAAGAGGAAAGACATTCTACAGCATGACTTCAGAGAACTCGGAAGGCGGCTGAAAAGCAGGACCTCCAGGGTGATTATCTCCGGTTTGCTTCCAGTTCCTCGTGCTGGTGAGGGCAGGAACAGGGAGATAGAGGATCTCAATGTGTAGCTGAGGAGCTGGTGCAGGGAGCAGGGATTTAGATTCTTAGACCACTGGGATCTGCTTTGGGGGAAGGGCGAATTGTACAAAAAGGATGGGTTGCTGCTTAACAGGCGGGGGAACAACAATGGCAGGTATTTCTGGGATTAATACAGAAGTTGCAGGATCAGTTCATTCCAAAGAGGAAGTAAGATTCTAAGGTTAGTAAGGGGTGACCGTGGCTGACAAGGGCAGTCAGGGACAGTGTAAGAAAGGGAAGAAGTGGAAAGTCATTCTACAGCGTGACTTCAGAGAACTTGGAAGTTCACCACCACCCCGGCCGCACGGCGCGCCCACCCATCAGCCCCACCCGAGATCGATGGTCGTGTTGCGGCGAGAAGAGAGAGGGAGAGATAGAGATGAGAGAAGGAGAGCGAGATAGAGAGATGGAGAGAGAGATAGAGATGTCTGTGTACATTATCCCACATTCGTTGTTTACTATTTGTCAGTAGAAAGAGTGAAAGAGAGGGAGAGAGAGAGAGGGGGGAGAGAGAGATAGAGAGCGAGAGAGAGAGAGAGAAAGAGAGATAGAGAGAGGAGATAGTGAGAGATAGAGAGATAGTGAGAAAGAGATGGAGAGAGAGAGAGGAAAGTCATTCTACAGCGTGACTTCAGAGAACTCGGAAGTTCACCACCACCCCGGCCGCACGGCGCGCTCACCCATCAGCCCCACCCGAGATCGATGGTCGTGTTGCGGCGGGGAGAGAGAGGGAGAGATAGAGATGAGAGAAAGAGAGCGAGATAGACCCTCGCCAAATACAGATTAAGTGACCACTATTTGGCAGTTGAAAAAGGAAGACAAAAGAGATTCTGGCAACCAAGAGAAAACAGAATATGTGGCCACTGTTTGCCAGATGAGGTTCAAACAGAGGTGCACTTCCTCCTAAAATGCAAGCATTTTGACAAAACAAGGAAAGCATACTTTGACAAACTCAGTGTGGCAACCCCTGATTTTAAAGAACTAGATGATACATCAAAACTAAGCATAATCCTTGGCGAAGGAAATACTTGATGCACAATACGTTACAGCATGCCGCAAGCTGAGAGACGGTGAATGACCAACATGCACATATGTACGCACACATTAATTGACATTAACTGACACTAAGAAATTAATATTGAATTGCTAAACTTGCTATTGTGTTGTACTGCTTACAGCTGCAAGAACGTGTAGCAAGCAATAAAGGGCTATAGGGAGGTTTCACGGCAGTCGGGTCACGACCCATGACCCGTACTGTTGCTACGCTACTCCAAATGGATTACACGCGATGAACTGCAGGTAAGCACTTACCATTGTTTCCAGCGTAGCGGACCCGTTAAAACCCGCTAAAATTGTCAATTTTTACGTTGTAAATAATTATGGAAATTGCGATAAGCGTGTGAGACATTTAGCCTACTTCAGAATTCCAAAAGTGAGGAGAAATTACGGTAGATAGAAGCGAGAGCTGAAGGGACAACAACAGACAGAGTGCTTAGCGAACATTGGCCGTTTGCTCACTGCATTTCATCAACAGTAAGGCATTATTTGTGTTTTTTCTTGATTCCTTTGGCATCTAAAAAGTTTCAGAAGTGATAAATCTGGCTGTAATTTTTTTTAAATCGCCCATGGTTCCAAAGTGGGTTTTTACATACAAAATGAAAACGCATCTGAAGAAAAATTTACAGCCAGATTTATCACTTCTGAGAATTTTTAGATATCAAAGGAATCAAGAAAAAACATAAATAATGCCTCAGTTGATGAAATGCAGTGAGCAAACGCGATAATTCCCAATATTTTCAATTCCGATATCTGCACGGCCAATGTTTACCAAACACTTTAGCTGTTGTTGTCCCTTCAGCTCGCACTTCTCTTTACCTTCATTTCGCTTCACTTTTGGAATTCTAAAGTTGGGTACATGTCTCTCACACTTACCCCGACTTCCACAATTTTTTTCAGCGCAAATATTCAACATTTTGGCGTTTTTACAGGTAGGAAAGTACTCGTTTCTTGCATTAATAACATATACGTGACGGATGTCCTCCAGATGGATTTAGCGGCTCCGTGCGTCAAGCCCTATGACCCAGTGACCTTACGTGCAACCCCCCTATAGGCCTATTGCAAGTTTATGTACAGGGACATATCTATCCATGCACTGTATACTTGTATTTATACTTATGCATCTTAAATATGTATGTCATGTTTTATACTTTAGCAATATAACAATGTATTTTTCTATCATTCCAATAAAGTTTTTTAATTGAAAATTGAAATTGAATTGAGATAGAGAGAGAGAGAGGGAGGGAGATGGAGATAGAGAGGGAGAGAGAGAGAGAGAGAGGGAGGGAGGGAGATGGAGAGAGAGCTGAGGGAGCGGGAGAAAGAAGAGGAGAGGGAGAGCGTATGCTGAGAGCTATAGGTGGTTGGCTCGACTCTGGTGTTGTGCTGTACGGTGTAGTTCGTTCTATGTTCGCTCTCTTCTTTGTTGCGGCTCTCTCTTCTGGCTTTTTCTCTCTCTCTTTCTTTCTTTCTCTTTCTTTCTCTCTTTCTCACTTTCTTTCTCTTTCTTTCTCTCTCTTTCTCTTTCTCTCTTTCTTTCTCCCTCTTTCTCTCTCTTTCTCTCTCTTTCTTTCTTTTCTCTCTCTTCTTTTCTCCTTCTTTTTTCTGGGAGAGAGAGATAGATTGGGAGACAGAGAGACTGTGTCTCTCACCCACCCATCAGCCCCACCGGAGATTGATGGTCGTGTTGCGGCCCGGCTCCCCGCGCTCCGCCAACCCCCAGGCCCGGTCACTGTCTCCCGGGTGCGAGGCCGCGGTGTGAACCCCCCCCCCCCCGCCCTGATCCACCGGAGCCTCTCACCGCGCCCGCCCGGCCCGGCCCGGGTCCCCACTCACCCCACCCACCGCCCGGCCCGCCCGGGGTCCCCCCGCCCCCCCCCCGGGTCCCCACCCCCACTCCCCCCCTTCCCCCCCGGCCCTTCCCCCCCCCTCCCCCCCCCCCCCCGGCCCGGCCCGGTCCCACTCACCCCACTCATCGGCCCGCCCGGCCCGGCCGCTGCCCGTTGCCCCGGAGACAGAGAGAGAGAGAGAGAGACCGCGCGCGCAGGGGCCTCAGCCCGGAAGTGACGCCATGACAAAGATGGAGCCGACCCGCACTGGACGGTGAGAGAGGGAGGGAGGGAGGGGGAGAGAGATAGAGAGAGACACAGAGAGAGAGGGACAGAGAGAGAGAGAGAGAGATTGCGGGGAGGGGGAGAGAAAGAGGGATAGAGTAGAGACAGAGGAAGAGGGAGGGAGAGCGTAGCAATGTTACAACATTTTGAGATTTTAAAAATCAAGTCTGCAATTTATCCCATCAGATAAATCATAAAAAGAAGTTTAATTTGACACCTAATTCACTTTCATATCTCAAGTATTTAAAAAGTTATGGCCATTTACATACTAGGAAATTAGCATCTTGTTCCCTATTGATTTTCTATGCACATTGAATTAAGGGACAGAAGTTTAGGGGTAACATGAGGGGGAACTTCTTTACTCACAGAGTGGTGGCTGTGTGGAATGAGCTTCCAGTGAAGGTGGTGGAGGCAGGATCGTTTTTATCATTTAAAAATAAATTGGATAGTTATATGGATGGGAAAGGAATGGAGGGTTATGGTCTGAGCGCAGGTATATGGGACTAGGGGAGAATACGTGTTCGGCACGGACTAGAAGGGCCGAGATGGCCTGTTTCCGTGCTGTAATTGTTATATGGTTATATGGTTATAACAAGAAAGCTGTGATCGTGGACAGTCAAAAGCCCATAATCTTCTTAAAAATTAAGAGAACTGAATGAAATTTTCAGTTATCATAGATTGAAGCATTCTGAAACAAATATAAAATAATCTTACTTGGATGACCTGAAATTAAAGCATATAATTAGTTAGTTACCCAATTGTAGCTAATTTCAAATTTCAATTACTAGATCTAAACATCTATCTATTTCTTAATAAATGATTAACATTTTTAAATAGCCTAAGTGTCCAAATAATATTCACAAATAATTCACAATAAAACATGATTTTTAAATCTCATTTACATTAATTTATAGGTCAAATGGAAGGAATTTAGTGTTCAATTGCTGTAAATTAAAGTCCATTTAAATCAGCTTTCTAGTGGGATCCTGTGAACGCGCTGGTTTAGAACGTTCACATTGCGGTAGATTTGTGCCCTCAAATGCCCAGACAAATACTGCGGGATATAATGGGGCCCAAATTAGCTACTCGCAACATTAAACTTTGTATAAAGGGATCTTAAGAAGCCCTTTTTAATGTAAAAATAAACAGCCTACCTTCTGTTGTCCCCTGTATGAGATCCGGTCGGTTGCCGGTGGTCGCGGGTTTAGAGGTTAATTTTTAAACTACTATAACAATTAGATAAAGCCCTTAAAAATAATAATAGCTCGAGCGACGGAATCTTCCAGCGATTTTTCGTTAATAATTAACTAGGCTGAACATTCTCGATTTGAACAGCCTAGGGAAAATCACGTTTTAAACCCACCCTCCTTTAAACGGCGCCAAAATCGCGCACACCTGCAGCGACAGATTTTCAGCGACGCCACAGGTACGCTTTGCAACATACCTAGAGAGAGATATCTGAGGGGGGGTGGAGGCTGAGAGGGGCAGGAATAAGGGGAGAAGGTCAGAGATAGAGGAGAGAGTTGGGAGGGGGCTAGAGGCTGGGGTGAAGTGTGTTGCGGGGGTAAGCATGGAGCAAAGGGAGGGGGGAGGGATTCAAGGGGGAGTAGGATTGATGCCGAGGGGGATGAATGGGGGGGGGCAGGGAACTGTGGGGAGAGAGAGGGGTCAAGTGAGTCAAGGAAGGTGTTAGAGAGCCTGGTGGGGGTTCACATTGTTTGGGGGTGGGGAGGAGGAGGGAGGGAGCAGGAGGCGGCAGGGGTAAGGAGCAGGGAGCCACAGGGAGGATGTCACATTGTTTGGGGGTGGGGAGGGTGTTGCAGTTTAGGAAGTCAAACCAGGGCAGGATCTTCACTGTGAATGGCCGGGCGCTGGGGGAATGTGTGGAGCCGGGGGATCTAGGAGTGCGGGTATGTGTTGGGCCGAAGGGCCTCTTTCCAAGGCTGCATCATTCTTTGACACTATGACAGAGTGTTGGAGTAACTCAGCGGGTCAGGCAGCATCTGTGGAGAAGTTGGGCACAAAAAGTGCTGGAGTAACTCAGCGGGTCAGGCAGCATCTGTGGAAAAGATAGACACGAAAAGTGCGAAAGTAACTCAGCGGGTCAGGCAGCATCTGTGGAGAGAAGGAATGGGTGACATTTTGGGTCAACACCCTTCTTTGGTTTAGTTTAATTTAGAGATGCAGCGCAGAAACAACAGGTCTTTCGGCCCACGTAGTCTGCGCCGACCAGCAATCACCCTGTACACTAGCACTACCTACGCATATTAGGGCCAATTTAGCAATTTTGCGGAGGCCAATTCATCTACAACCCTTTGAAATGTTGGAGGAAACCTGAGCACCCGGACGAAGAACCCACGCAGGTCAAGGGGAGAACATACAAACTCCGCCCAGGCAGCACCCGTAGTCAGGATCGAGCCTAGGTCTCTGGCGGTGAGGCAGCAACTGTACCGCTGTGCCAGTGTGCCGCACAGAATTATATAACGGTTTCCCCCACCATAAACGCACCCAATATGTGTTAGTAATGTCCTGTTTGCCAGCTTGTTGACCCCCTCTGTTCCCCTCCTGCAGGGTTTAGGAGTCGTTGATGTGGACGGAGAGATGGGGACGTGAGCGGCCATTGAGGACGGCTAGGGTGCTGGTGAGCCTCCCTATCTGTTCGGTGTGCGGGCTGCGCTTCGAAGGGCTGAGCTTCGGTGGAGGACCACATGGTGGGGCACAACGAGGAGAAGCATTATGAGTGCGATGTGTGTGGCAAGGCCTGCCTGAGCCCAAGCAAGCTGGAGATCCACCGGCGGGTGCACACGGGAGAACGCCCCTTCGACTGCTCTGAGTGCAGCAAGTGTTTCAAGACGGCCAATGTCCTGGAGGCCCACCGACGAGTGCACACGGGCGAGAAACCCTATGGCTGCTCCACATGCGGCAAGAGCTTTACCAGTTTGTCGGGTCTGAGGGAGCACCAGCGGGTTCACAGCAATGAGCGGCCCTTCACCTGCTCCGACTGCGGCAAAGGCTTCAAATCGTCCAAGGAGCTGAAGGTGCACAGGTGCCTGCACACAGGGGAACGGCCCTACACCTGCAGCGACTGCGGCAAAGGCTTCACCCAATCCTGCAACCTGCTGGTGCACCAGCACACCCACACCGGGGTGCGGCTCTTCACCTGCAGCGACTGTGGCAAGTGCTTCACCCACTCCAGCAGCCTGCTGAAGCACCAGCGCACCCACAACGGCGAGCGTCCCTACACCTGCACCCAGTGCGGCAAGAGCTTCACCCGCAGCGACAGCCTGCTGAAGCACCAGCGCACCCACAATGGCAAGCGTCCCTACACCTGCGCCCAGTGTGGCAAGAGCTTCACCCGCTCCGACAACCTCCTGGAGCACCAGCGCACCCACACCGGCGAGCGCCCCTACACCTGTGCCCAGTGCGGTAAGGGCTTCACCAGATCTAGCAACCTGCTGAAGCACCAGCGCACCCACACCGTCGAGCACCCCTTCACCTGTACCCAGTGCGGCAAGGGCTTCACCTGCTCCTCCAGGCTGCTGGAACACCAGCGGGCGCACGCCGGCGACCATCCCGTCCCCAGCCCAGTGTGTGGAGAGCGCTTTGCCACGGCCTCCCACGTCCTGTCTCACCAGCACGTGCACACCAATGGCCAGCCCTACGACTGCCCGTACTGTGGTGAGGCATTTGACAGCTCGCGGGGGTTGCGGCAACACCGGCGGGCCCACGCCGGTGAGCAGCTGCTTCCACTGTGACAAGAGAGCACGGGGGCTGCGGGTGCACCAGCGGATACACACCAGAGAGAGACCCTTTGTGTGCGCTGAGTGTGGCAAGTGTTTCATCCGCATGTCCAGCCTGTGGCAGCACCGGCGTACCCACAACGGTGAGCGTCCCTTCCCCTGCCCATCCTGTGGTAAGGGCTTCACCCGCCTTGACCACCTGCTGGAGCACCGGCGAGTCCACACTGGCCAGCGCCCCTTCACCTGCCCGCTCTGTGGCAAGGCATTTGCCCGCTCCTCCATCCTGGATTTGAGTATAGGAGCAGGGAGGTTCTACTGCAGTTGTACAGGGTCTTGGTGAGACCACACCTGGAGTGTTGTGTACAGTTTTGGTCTCCTAATCTGAGGAAAGACATTCTTGCCATAGAGGGAGTACAGAGAAGGTTCACCACACTGATTCCTGGGATGTCAGGACTTTCATATGAAGAAAGACTGGATAGACTCGGTTTGTACTCGCTAGAATTTAGAAGATTGAGGGCGGATCTTATAGAAACTTACAAAATTCTTAAGGGGTTGGACAGGCTAGATGCAGGAAGATTATTCCCGATGTTGGGGAAGTCCAGAACAAGGGGTCACAGTTTAAGGATAAGGGGGAAATCTTTTAGGACCGAGATGAGGAAATCTTTTTTCACACAGAGAGTGGTGAACCTCTGGAACTCTCTGCCACGGAAGGTAGTTGAGGCCAGTTCATTGGCTATATTTAAGAGGGAGTGAGATGTGACCCTTGTGGCTAAAGGTATCAGGGGGTATGGAGAGAAGGCAGGTACAGGATACTGAGTTGGATGATCAGCCGTGATCATATTGAATGGCTGTGCAGGCTCGAAGGGCCGAATGGCCTACTCCTGCACCTATTTTCTATGTTCCTATGTTTCTGACCAATGTTCCTTAAAGCTTCACATATACATTCCTCTCTCCTCATCTCACACCCTTTTTATCTCATTTTCTCTCGCCTCTGTCACTTACTCCACTCATCTGCCGATCACCCCCTCATCTGTTAACATAGTATCAGTCTGAAGAAGGGTCCCAGCCCGAACTGTCACATGTCCATGTTCTCCACAGATGCTGCCTGACCTGCCGAGTTACTCCAGCACGTTGTGAAACGTCACCATATAACTATATAACAATTACAGCACGGAAACAGGCCATCTCGGCCCTTCTAGTCCGTGCCGAACACTTACTCTCACCGAGTCCCATCTACCTGCGCTCAGACCATTCCTCCATTCCTTTCCCGTCCATATACCTATCCAATGTATTTTTAAATGATAAAAACGAACCCGCCTTAACCTACCTGACCTCCCGGTGGCTCAGCACTTCAACTCCCCCTCCCTTTCCCAATCCGACCTCTCTGTCCTGGGTCTCCTCCATTGCCAGAGTGAGCAACAGCGGAAATTGGAGGAACAGCACCTCATATTCCGTCTGGGGTCCTTGCGCCCTTATGGCATCAACATTGAATTCCCCCAATTTGGCTAGCCTGTGCTGTCCCCCCCCCTTTCTTTCACCCTCTAGCTGTCTCCTCCCACCCTCCCATCCGCCCGCCCTCGGGCTCCTCCTCCTCCCTTTTTCCTTCTTTCTTTCCCCACCCCCCATCAGTCTGAAGAAGGGTTTCGGCCCGAAACGTCGCCTATTTCCTTCGCTCCATAGATGCTGCTGCACCCGCTGAGTTCCTCCAGCAATTTTGTGTACCTGCCTTCACCACTTCCACTGGAAGCTCATTCCACACAGCTACCACTCCCTGAGTAAAGAAGTTCCCCCTCATGTTGCCCCTAAACATTTGTTCCTTAATTCTCAAATCATGCCCTCTTGTTTGAATCTTCCCTACTCTCAATGGGAAAAGCTTATCCACGTCAACTCTGTCTATCCCTCTCATCATTTTAAAGACCTCTATCAAGTCCCCCCTTAACCTTCTGTGCTCCAAAGAATAAAGACCTATCTTGTTCAACCTTTCTCTGTAACTTAGTTGCTGAAACCGGCAACATTCTAGTAAATCTCCTCTGTACTCTCTCTATTTTGTTGACATCTTTCCTATAATTTGGCGACCAAAATTGTACACCATACTCCAGAATTGGCCTCACCAATGCCTTGTACAATTTTAACATTACATCCCAATTTCTATAGTCAATGCTCTGATTTATAAAGGCCAGCACACCAAAAGCTTTCTTTACCACCCTATCTACATGAGATTCCACCTTCGTGGAACTATGCACAGTTATTCCTAGATCCCTCTGTTCAACTGCATTCCTCAATTCCCTACCATTTACCATGTACGTCCTATTTTGATTTGTCCTGCCAAGATGTAGCACCTCACACTTATCAGCATTAAACTCCATCTGCCATCTTTCAGCCCACTCTTCCAAATGGCCTAAATCTCTCTGTAGACTTTGAAAATCTACTTCATTATCCACAACGCCACCTATCTTAGTATCATCTGCATACTTACTAATCCAATTTAACACACCATCATCCAAATCATTGATGTATATGACAAACAACAGTGGACCCAACACAGATCCTTGTGGCACCCCACCAGTCACTGGCCTCCAACCTGACAAACAGTTATCCACCATTACTCTCTGGTATCTCCCATTCAGCCACTGTTGAATCCATCTTGCTACTCCACTATTAATACCCAACAATTGAACCTTCTTAACCAACCTTCCATGTGGAACCTTGTCAAAGGCCTTACTGAAGTCCATATAGACAACATCCACTGCTTTACTCTCATCAATTTCCCTAGTAACCTCTTCAAAAAATTCAAGAAGATTAGTCAAACATGACCTTCCAGGCACAAATCCATGTTGACTGTTCCTAATCAGACCCTGTTTATCCCGATGCTGCACTAACTTCCCTCAATGTCCTAGGGAATATCCTGTCAGGACCTGGAGACTTATCCACTTTTATATTTTTCCAAAGCGTCAGTACTTCTTTTTCTTTGAATCTCATAGTTTCCATAGCTACTCTACTTGTTTCCCTTACCTGACATAATTCAATATCATTCTCCTTGGTGAATACAGAAGAAAATAAATTGTTCAATATCTCCCCCATCTCTTTTGGCTCTGCAGATAGCTGTCCACTGACTCTCTAATGGACCTATTTTATCCCTCGTTATCCTTTTGCTATTAATATAGCTGTAGAAACCCTTTGGATTTACTTTCACCTTACTTGCCAAAGCAACCTCATATCTTCTTTTAGCTTTTCTAATTTCTTTCTTAAGATTCTTTTTACATTCTTTATACTCCTCAAGCACATCATTTACTCCATGCTGCCTATAATTATTGTAGATCTCTCTTTTTCCGAACCAAGTGTCCAATTTCCCTTGAAAACCATGGCTCTTTCCAATTGTTACTCTTTCCTTTCAACCGAGCAGGGACATAAAGATTCTGAACTCTTAAAATTTCACCTTTAAATGTCCTCCATTTCTCTTCTACATCCTTCCCATAAAACAAAATGTCCCAATTCATCCTTTTAAATCCTTTCGCATCTCCTCAGTTAGATTTCTCCAATCAAAAATCTCACCCCTAGGTCCAGTCTGACCCTCTCCATAATTATATTGAAACTAATGGTATTGTGATCACTGGACCCGAAGTGCTCCCCAACACATACCTCTGCCATCTGACCTGTCTCATTACCTAACAGGAGGTCCAGCACCGCCCCTTCTCTAGTAGGTACCTCTATGTATTGCTGCAAAAAACTATCCTGCACACATTTTACAAACTCCAAACCATCCAGCCCTTTTACAGAATGTGTTTCCCAGTCTATGTGTGGAAAATTGAAAATCTCCCACAATCACTACCTTGTGCTTACTACTAATATCTGCTATCTCCTTACATATTTGCTCTTCCAATTCTCGCTCCCCATTTGGCGGTCTATAATACACCCCTATAAGTGTTGCTGCCCCTTTCCCATTTCTCAGTTCCACCCAAATAGCCTCCCTAGACGAGCCCTCTAATCTATCCTGCCAAAGCACTCCTGTAATATCTTCCCTGATAAGCAATGCAACACCTCCACCTCTTGCCCCTCCAATTCTATCACACAGTCTTTCAGCCACGCATTTATCCTCCACCTCGCTCCATTCCTACTCTCACTGTCGCGTGGCACAGGCAGTAATCCTGAGATTGTTACTTTTGCGGTCCTTCTCCTTAATTCTCCTCCTAACTCCCTAAATTCTCCTTTCAGGACCTCTTCTCTTTTTTTACCTATGTCATTGGTACCTATATGTACCACGACCTCAGGCTCCTCTCCCTCTGATTTCAGGATATCTTGGACGCGTTGAGACACATCCGAGACCCTGGCACTAGGGAGGCAGACCACCATCCTGGTCTCCCGACTGCGTCCACAGAATCGCCTATCCGACCCCCTAAGTATAGAGTCCCCTATTACTATTGCCCTCCTCTTCTTTTCCCTACCATTCTGAGCAACAGGGCCGGTCTCTGTGCCGGAGGCCCGGCCGCTGTCGCTACCCCCGGGCAGGCTGTCCCCCCCCAACCGTACTCAAACAGGAGTACTTATTTTCAAGGAGTACAGACACTGGAGCACTCACTCGTCCCTGCCTCTGCCCCTTGCCCTTCCTAACCGTGACCCACTTGTCTGTCTCCCGTGGTTTTGGAGTGACCACCTCTCTATAACTCCTCTCTATGACCTCCTCACTCTCCCTGACCAGACGGAGGTCATCGAGCTGCTGCTCCAGGTCCCTAATACGGTCCCTTAGGAGCCCCATCTCGACGCAACTGGTGCAGATGTGGACGTCTGGAAGGCTATCAGACTCCATGACCTCCCACATCTGACATCCAGAACAGTAATCTGCCCTGGCCCTCATTCTCCCGCCTTACCCTGGATACAAACAAACTGCTGGAAGAAATCAGCAGGGATCTGACTTCCATTCAGCTCCTTCCTCTAGTCCGCTTCCACCAATCAGCGGCTTCTTCAAGCCCACTTATTTTAGATATAGATATAGATAGATATGCCATTTATTGTCACTATACATGTACAATGAGATTAAAAGCATCTCGTACTCAGTGCATACATATAATTTAGTACAAAAAACAGAAAACAGGAAACAAAACAAGGGGGGGGGGGATAGGTGCACAATTCTGCGGCGCTATATACATATCTATAAAGGCAAAAAGGTGAAGGATGAATAGGTAGTATTCTTAGGCAGATGTTTAAAAGTTATATTCAATTATTAAAAATTATTTAAAAATATTAAAAATTACAGTTACAATACACATTACAATTCCAAATTTCAGTACGTGGATAGAATAGTTGGAAGTCCGGGTGTTGGGCTGTGAAGTCAGTGCACGTGTGAGTTAAGAGTAGTTATGACTTTCGTAAAACAACTGTTCCTGAGTCTATTTGTCCTAGTTTTGATGCACCTATAGCGCTTTCCAGAGGGCAGCAGGTCGAACAGTCCAAACGCAGGATGGGAGCTGTCCTTGATGATATGCTTTGCCCTGCTAAGGCAACGGGATGTGTAAATATCCATCAGGGAGGGGAGAGCGCAACCAATGATCTTCTGTGATGTCCTAGTTACCCCCTGAAGCCTCTCCCTGTCTGCCATGGTGCAGCTGCCGTACCATGCTGTAATGCAGTATGTCAGCAGGCTCTCGATGGACGAGTGGTAGAAGGTCAGCAGCAGGTTAGAGTCCAGGTTGTGCTTCCTGAGAACCCTCAGGAAGTGCAGCCGCTGCTGAGCCTTCTTGATGACCGCTGTCGTGTTGTCTGTCCAGGAGATGTCAGCAGAGATAAGGGCGTCGAGAAACCGGAAGGTGTTGACCCTCTCCACACACTCGCCGTTGATATGTAGGGGGACTAAGTCGGTGCTGTTTTGAAATGTGATGGAACGTTACAGAGTTGGGTTCCACCCGCTCCAACGGCTCCTGGGCCTCTGGAACAAAGCCCCGCGCTCTGTTTTTGACACCGCTCCACCCGCTCCAACGGCTCCTGGGCCTCTGTGGAACAAAGCCCCGCGCTCTGTTTTTGACACCGCTCCACCCGCTCCAACGGCTCCTGGGCCTCTGTGGAACAAAGCCCCGCGCTCTGTTTTTAAACTCACCGCCCAGACGCCGCTCCAACCGCTCCTGGGCCTCAAAATAAAGAAATTTGAAGTTATCTTTCCCAATCATTCTTAATTTTATCAGATGTAATTTCAAAATCAACATAAATAGTCGTTATTATAACTTTCTGATAAAGGTTCAAATGTATTTTTTTCCCTGAGATTTTAGTTTGATGTAATAATGGAAAAGAGGGTAAAGTAACCTTCAAAAATTGTCTAATTTGTAAATATCTAAATAAATTTGAGTTAGGTAGATTATATTTATTGGAGAGTTGTTCAAAAGACATAAAACTGTCCAAAAACAAATCACGAAAAGCTGCTAATCCCTTCCTCTTCCATAACAGAAAGGTTTGATCAGTGCTAGAAGGTTGGAAGAAAAAATTAGATATGATAGGATTCGATAAAATAAAATCATTCAATCCAAAAAACTTACGAAATTGAAACCATATTTGCAATGTGTGTCTTATTATTGGGTTAGTCGTATATTTATTCAATCTCGTAATTGTAAAAGGCAACGAGGCCCCTAGAATAGAAGACAATAATAGCCCTTGTAAGGAATCACGTTCAAGATTTATCCATCCTGGGCATTGGGTATCTTCTAAATCTTTTGTCCAAAACGTTAAATAACGAGCATTAACTGCCCAATAATAAAATCTAAGGTTCGGCAATGCCAAACCACCGTCTTTTTAAAATTTCTGTAAGTATTTTTTACTTAGTCTGGCATTTTTATTCTGCCATATACATGAAGAAATGTTACGCTCAAAATGTGGATCTCAAATATGTCGGAAATGTTACAGGCAAATCAGACCAATTCTTGAGGATTTGGTCTCCGTTTATCGACTTATTACAAGCAGATGGTGCAACGTAAACTTAGAAATTAACTGTTTGAGAACCGGTGAAGGGTGGGTAAAGATACGAAGCAGGCATGTCCCTTTCAATCTCTTTTCTTTTGTTTTCTTTTTCCTTCTCTTCTTTTTTCTTTATTCTTTTCTTTTCTTACTTCATCTCACCTTCTTGCTTTCTTGTTTCCTCTTTCGGGCTATACAGTAATGGTTCTTTCTTTTTTCACTATTTCACGAATTAACAATATCACTACTTTATATGATATTCTCGCTCTCTCTATTTCTGGCTTTTCTCACTTTCTTTTTTACTATTAAATTTAAAATAAGAAGTTGTACCTGAAATGTAATATGTTATTCATGTATTGTATTTTATCTAAATAGTACTTTAAAGAAGTACTTTACTTCTAATAAAAAATTCAATTAAAAAAATATCAATAATATCAATAAAAGATTTAGAAATAAAAATAGGTATCTGAAATAAATACAAACATTTAGGTAGAATAAACATTTTAAATGCACTGATTCGGCCGATTAGGGATAAGGACATTGGTGACCATTTAATAAACTGTTGTCTGACATGGTCAATTAAGGGCGTAAAATTGGCTTTAAATAGGTCTTTGTGTTTCTTGGTCATCTTAATACCTAAATAAGTAAAACAGTCGGTAGTCAATCTAAATGGAAACTGCCCATAATTCACAATTTGATTGTTTAATGGAAAAAGCTCACTCTTACTAAGATTTAATTTATAACCAGAAAAACGACTAAATTGGTTAAGTAAAGCTAATATTGCAGGAATAGATTTCTCTGGGTTAATAACAGATCATCTGCATAGAGTGATAGCTTATATGTCTTATTCCCACAGACAATACAAAAATATTGGGGGGTTCCCCCAGAGCAGTGGCCAAAGGTTCCAAATATCAAACCATAAAGGGCTTAAGGGACAGCCCTGTCTAGTACCTCGGAAGAGCCTAAAGACAGAGGATCTCTGATTATTGGTAAGTACAGAAGCCAGAGGTATATGATATATCAGTTTGATCCAAGAGATACATTTTGGACCAATCTTAAAATTTTCAAGTGTATTGAGTGTAAACACAATCTTGTCTCCCTCTCTCTGTCTCTCTCTCTCCCCCTCTCTCTCTCTCTGTCTCTCTCTGTGTCTCTCTCTCTGTCTCCCTCTCTCTCTGTCTCCCTCTCTCTCTCTCTCCGTCTCTCTCCCCGTCTCTCTCCCCTACTCTGTCTGTCTGTCTCTGTCCCTCCAAGGTGGTTACCAAACTCGCAGAACTGGGTCTCTGCGCATCCCTCTGCAATTGGATCCTCGACTTCCTCATTCACAGACCACAGTCTGTTCCTATTGGTGGAAATGTGTCAGCCTCGACAACAATCAGCACGGGAGCACCTCAAGGCTGCATGCTCAGCCCCCTGCTGTACTCACTCTATACCCATGACTGCATAGCCAATCACAGTGCGAACTCCATCATCAAGTTCGCTGACGACACTACTGTTGTGGGGCGTATCACTGATGGGGATGAGTCAGAGTATAGAAGAGAGATCGAGCAACTGTCTACAGGTGCACAGTAGAGAGCATACTGACCGGTTGCATCGTGGCTTGGTTCGGCAATTTGAGCGCCCTGGAGAGGAAAAGACTACAAAAAGTAGTAAACACTGCCCAGTCCATCATCGGCTCTGACCTTCCTTCCATCGAGGGGATTTATCACAGTCGCTGCCTCAAAAAGGCTGGCAGTATCATCAAAGACCCACACCATCCTGGCCACACACTCATCTCCCTGCTACCTTCAGGTGGAAGGTACAGGAGCCTGAAGACTGTAACGACCAGGTTCAGGAATAGCTACTTCCCCACAGCCATCAGGCTATTAAACCTGGCTCGGACAAAACTCTGATTATTAATGTTGACTGGTGCATGTTCCTTTAACACAGTGACCTCACCACTACTAACCACTCCCCATATCACCAGTATAAATGTAACCTCCCCACCTCCAGATCGCTCTCTAGCTCCGGTGACAGACCACGGACAGCTAGGGCAGGAATGTGTATGAATAGTAATGTGTGTGATTAGTAATAAAACAGTAGTGAAGACTTAGTGCGTTTCCACTAGTCTTTACATGGTGTCATAGTAGTACCTTGCGCCTCCTGTTTGTCGGATTTTATTTACTTTTCGCCCAGTTCCCTACCCATCATTGTTTCTCCACCGTGTCTTTACCGTGGCCAACTCTTGTCGCAAGCCTGATATGTTAGTTTTTGACACTGACATTGCCCATCGGTGGGCTGCCTTCCGACGCGACTTTGAGCACTACATTGCGATTGCCCATCCTGCTGCCACCCCCGCGACACAGTCACACCTGCTCCTCAACCTGGCTGGCCCGGAAGCCCTGGAGCGATCGGAGTCATTTGAATACGGTGCTGGTGAGGATGCTCAGGACCCGGTATGTCTTTTGGCTAAGTTCACCGGTCTGTGCGACATTCCCACCAACTGCATTCTAGAGCGGTTTAAATTTTTCAATCGGCGTCAGGCACCCGGTGAGCACATTGACACCTACATTGCCGCGCTGCGGCATCTAGCACAGCGTTGCCGCCTGGACGTGCTGACCCCCGATCATATGAACCGGGATGTCTTGGTGTTTGGTCTACAGGACGAGAAACTGCGGGCTGAACTTCTAAGGAAACCAGATCTGACTTTGAACGAGGCTCTGCACGCCTCTCGCATGGCTGCGGCTGTCACCTCCGTGCAGCCTGCAGCTCAGGACGTTAACGTTGCCGTTGTTTCTGGACGCCGGCGGGTAGATGGCCCGCAGCGCCAGCGTGGTTCCCCCGCCCCCTCGGGTGGCAGCCCGCGTCGTTGCCCCAACTGCAACTTTGCGTCACATCAGTTTAATGTTTGCCCCGCGCTGGGGAAGACTTGTAATTTCTGCAAAAAGCTAAATCATTTCTCTGCCGCTTGCCGCTCCCGTGGGAAACCTGTTCCTGCTCCCAGGAGAATGCTAAACAACCTTGGGGAGGCTGATAGCGCGCTCGGTTCACAGTACCAGTCGGATGAACTCCCTGATTCTGATTCCAGTTCTTCTCATGATGATTCAAGCATTTTTTCACTGTTGAGTGCACCTGCGCTGATAACGGATCCTTCAGTGCGTGTTACTGTGAATGGGTTGACCTTCCCAGCAAAGGTCGACACGGGGGCGGTGGCCTGTACGTTACGGGGAATTTGTTTAACTGTTGCCTGACTGTGTGTGTGTTTAACTGCTTGTAGCGTATGAGTCGTGGTCACCCTGTCACTGCTGTACTGCTTTGTTTCCAAGGGGAAGGATGTAGACTGGTGCATGTTCCTTTAACACAGTGACCTCACCACTACTAACCACTCCCCATATCACCAGTATAATTGTAACCTCCCCACCTCCAGATCGCTCTCTAGCTCTGGTGACAGACCAAGGACAGCTAGGGCAGGAATGTGTATGAATAGTAATCTGTGTGATTAGTAATAAAACAGTAGTGAAGACTTAGTGCGTTTCCACTCGTCTTTACAATTAATAACCACTTTCTGCTATTTGCACTTTACCAGTTTATTTATTCATGCGTGTATATATTTATATCATGGTATATGGACACATTTATCTGTTTTGTAGTAAATGCCTCCTATGTTCTGTGTGCTGAAGCAAAGCAAGAATTTCATTGACCTATACAGGGACACATGACAATAAACTCACTTGAATCTTGAACTCTCTGTCTCTCAGACATTCCTGGGATCATGTGGAGTTCCGCAGGCAGCCAAACGATGTCTGTAACATGAGAAACAAACCATCTACCTGGGAGAGAGAGAGGGGGGGGGGGAGAGACGCGGAGAGAGAGGGAAGGAGAGAGACGGAGAGAGAGAGGGAAGGAGAGAGGGGGA
The DNA here is from genome assembly GCF_010909765.2 of Amblyraja radiata. Lineage (NCBI taxonomy): Eukaryota > Metazoa > Chordata > Chondrichthyes > Rajiformes > Rajidae > Amblyraja > Amblyraja radiata. The sequence goes on from NC_045975.1 coordinate 46,407,692, forward strand.
GAAAGAGGGGGGAGAGTGGGGCACG